>NW_008660556.1:0-4484 GCF_000695815.1 Acanthisitta chloris
GTGAGTGCGGGCCGGGGCTGAGGGTGGGGGCTGCGGGATGGATCTCTGCAGCCTGAGAGTCGCTCAGAGATGTTAAGCTGAGATGTTCCAGCGCTTGTTGGTGTTGCTGTGCCGTGTTGCAGCACGCATCGTGTCTGTGCCCTGGGTGCAGACCCGTGAGCTGCAGAGTGTTCTCAGACACAGCTCTCTCTCCCCCACAGCCGCGTGGTGCGCAAGTCCATCGCCAGAGTGCTCACTGTCATCAACCAGACCCAGAAGGAGAATCTGAGGAAGTTCTACAAGGTAAGGCCAAATGCTTTCCACAGTGGCCTTTTGCCTCCTGTTGTTTGCAGTTGGATTTGGTAGGGAAGCAGCTGATTGTGTAGGTTGCTACTTCAAAGCTTAAAACGCAATTGAGAAATGGTCATTTGTGTTTAGTCTTAACATTTTCTGGTCATGGTTCCTTTTTAAATATAAGTTTCTCTGTAAGTAAGCTCAGTGTGAGTTTGCTGTTGCCAAGAGAGTCTTCAGCATCTCTTCGCTGGGGTGGTGAACATCCTGGAGGATTCAGTTTGCAGAAATGCAGATACTCTCTTAATTTAAATTTTAATCATGCTCAGTGACCAAGAAGCTCTTTAATTCAATGAGTTTCTGTAATTTTGAGAATGTTAATTCCTGGGGTTTGAATTACATGTCATGAGGGTAGAAAAGAACTTTCCAAGAGGTGTTGGATAACTGGAACATGTAGGGCTAGGCATTGCTTAAACGTGAGTCAGAGCTGATACAAGTGCTGCCAAAGTTAGGATCAGCTCCTGTTTCCCAGTGGAGACAAGGCCTCTAAACGTCGAGGCTGGAAGGATAGTCCCAAGGGAAAGAAGCTTGAAGAGTGCTGCTAGTGCTTGGCTCTGTGAGCTCACAGAGGCGCGAGCTCTGTCCTGAGCTGATGTTGTGTGTCCTTGCAAACAGGGCAAGAAGTACAAGCCCCTGGACCTGCGGCCCAAGAAGACTCGAGCCATGCGGCGCAGGCTCAACAAGCACGAGGAGCACCTCAAGACCAAGAAGCAGCAGCGAAAGGAGCGTCTGTACCCGGCCAGGAAATATGCCATCAAGGCATAGGGAGTGCTGGCTCCCTGTGCACCATTAAAGGGAGTTTGTTTTGGACGTGTCCCTGATGGTTCTTGGGCACTGGGGGGTGAGAGAGCCAGGCAGAAGTCATGAGCTGTGGGAAGGGAAATGGGAGGACTCAGAAGTGAGTCTGAACTGTGACTGCTGATGAAACACAAGCTGGCAGCTCATGTCCTTCTGAGCAGGCAGTGCAGGTAGTGAGGTTGGTTCATTTTAAGGTGCAAAAAGTGGTTAACCTGAAGATGATTAGAAAAGGAAGTTTTCACTAGGATTCACAGATGTTTGCAGTCAATATTTATCACTTCAGTAGCTTAAGAGCAAATATTTAAAGTTTTGTGTTGTGCTGGAGTTCAAGTGTTTACAGGTACAAACAAATTGGCTGAGAGGTTTTAGGGAACTTCGTGGAAACTGAAGGATTCTGTCAGCACCTGGTGTGGCTCTCTGCGCAGCTCATAGCCCAGAGAACCCGTTGGAGGGTAGCTTGAGAGCCCATGTTCTGTGTGTTGGTGTGCACACTGGGGAGGTCAGGAGACAGGACAAGGGAAGGGCTGAGGCTGGAGGTGTCACCTCGGGAGTCCCAGGGCCTCATGCTCCCACCTGCAAGGCACAGCACGGGTTAAACAGTTTGCCTTTGTCCCCTGTGGAGTTCTCTGGGACTGGAAGCTGGAGCTGTAATCCAAAGGCCTTTTTTGGTTCTGATTGTGAGGAAGAGTTCCTCAGTGCTGCTGGAGCGTGAGGGCTGCAGCTCTCATGGTTTGTGTTAGTGCGGCCAATGCACTCGAAAATGAGACATTCCCTACCCTTCAGGGAGTTCACAGATTGGATCCAGATTCCATTTAGGAAAAAATACCTTCATTCTGCTCACTCAAGGAAGAGTTTCTAAGCCTCAACCAAGTTTTACCCAGGGAGGCCTGACTTCGTGCGGTGCAGTTTGCCATACATGGCAGCATTGCGAGCGGTGGTGGCACCGTGATGTCACCAGCTGTGCCCAGGCTGTCTCTGGAGCTGCACTGGGCTGGGACGTGCCTGGCAGGGAAGGGGGTGGTCCTGGCAGAGCTCTGGGCCAGGCTGCTGGAGCGTGCTGCTGTGGGAACTGGCTCCTTGGCTCGCTCCGTGCTCCCACAGGGACAGGCAGGGTTACAAATGGTTTTGCATCCCCAAATCCAGACATCCTGCTGTGGCCAGCAGTGAGCAGCTCCGGGGGGCACGAGCTGCTTGCCCAGCACACAGGGCCCCCAGAAGCAGGAGCACAGTGCTGTGAGAATGCCAAATCCACATACCGCCATCCCAGGAGCCTGAATCGTGCCTGGCTGTGTTTGGGCTCCTCCTGGGAGAGGTGTGTGCCCTGTGCTGCCCTGCACAGACTGGTAACAATGCCAGGGTGTGCTCCAGATGTCACCTTCCACCCCAGCCACGGGAGCAGTCATGCTGCCAAGGGAGGGTGTGCTGTCCAAAGGATCGGATCACAACACAGATCCCTGACGTGCTACTGGGTGTAGTCAGTCACAGCATGGCGGGAATCAAGGGAGGGGAAAAAACACTAATTACTGGGCACTGAACATCCATCAAGTGGCAAGTTTGGACATCAGCATCGTTCCTAAGGGTCAAGAGGAACAGCAGCTTGAAGCTGATGCTTGTGAGCATCCCAAATTCAGGAGGGTGTTGCCTACAGCCCTACGAGGCACTGTGGCACCGAATGGTGCTGATTGGAAGGCTCTGGAGTCTCCAGTGCTCTGCCTGCTCAGAGCGAAGCCCTTTTGGAGGTAGATTATTTGTACAACTGCTCAAGTGTCTAGCAGGGATTTCTGTTACAATCTGTTGTGTTTTCAAAGCTTTTCTGTGCACATCTGAGTAGGGAACAGAATGGAGAGGGCTCGGCTCAGTGCCACCTCGGCCTGTCCTGCCGCTGGCATGGGGCTGGGGCACAGGGCACTCCTGTCTCTGAGCAGGACAGCTCCCTCAGGATTGGGAACTGGCACAGTGCTCAGCTGTCAGGGGGAGTAGGTGCCTGGCCAGATCCTTCTCTGGGAAGCTGGGACTGTGCCCAGGAGCCATCCCCACAGTCAAGTGGGAGACCAGCTCGGACTGCAGTTTGTGCACAGCCCACAGCAGCCATCTGAGGAGGTGAACAGGTTTCTGGCACCACACTAAATCCTGGGGCTGAATTACTCCATCCACCCGTGGCCGAGTGGCAAAACCGACTGGTCCGGCCCTTCCATCAGAACTGCCCTGCACTGTTCCAGGAGACATCCCACGGACAAGCAGCCCTTTGAGTGACCAGGAACAGCACACTGATTGTCTGGGTGGACACAGAGGTGCAGTGATGAGCGTCCTCCGCGGCACAGGTGGAGAAGATGCTTGTTGCTGCAGTGAGAGCCTGTCCTGGTGTCTCCAACAGTCTGTGCTGGTTCCCCCGTTACCAGTCAGCGAGAATGGCTGTGTTGCCCCAGCTCCCTGGCAGAAGCCTCTGCTCTCAGGGCTCTCCAGCCCTGCTGGTCTCCAAAGGGAGGGGTTGCCAGGGTCCCCTCCAGCCCCACACGGCCTGCAGCCCTGTCCTGGGGACCCTCTGCTCCCCACGCTGACCCCGCGCAGCTGCCACCACCAGCCCTGGGGCTAGCACCAGTGTTTGCAGGGCATCAGGGCCTCGGAGACTCCCACTGTTTATTTGTTCCTGGTAACCGAGGATGTCCCTCAGCACTGGAGCAGGGAAAAGCCATTCTTCAGCAAATAAATAATTTCCCGGGCGGGACTGAGGACAGCAGCAGCTGCTGGCTCGGGGCACGGCCCAGGGCTGGTGCCACTGCCAAGGGAGCCCTGGCCCTGTGCCCTGGAACGCATTCAGCAGCATCAGATGTTCATCCCTGGCGCAGCGGGCACCGGCCCGGGGTGGGTGGTGTCTGTGGGAGCTCCGAGGGGGCAGAGGCAGGTGCAAATCACTGAGTCCTTTAGTTTGGGAAAGACCCTCAAGATCATCGAGTCCAACTGTAAGCCTAACGCTGCTGAGGAAAGCCTGGGCCCCACCTCCCCTGCACGGTGTTTGCTGCGATGGGCACAAACCTCAGCAATTCTGACTCTTGATATCGCTCTGTCACCTCCCTCCTCCAGGACAGCCTTCAGCTGCTCCCCTGAGCACCAATGCAGGGCACCGACCCTGGTTCCTGCACACAGCAGTGTGGGCAGCAGGACACGGTGGGACACACGAGGTGCTGCATGGGGCCCAGCTCTGCCCACACCCAGCCCTCAATGCCCCTTGTGTGGGCCAGAAAGGGCAGCACTCGCCCCCGCGCCGCCCTGGGCCTGCTGTGCCGTGAACACAGGCAGTGTCTGGGTGCGGGCGCTGTGCCGCCGTCTGGGTGCCCCAGGGCAAAGGTGGCCCTGGG
>NW_008660557.1:0-10509 GCF_000695815.1 Acanthisitta chloris
CCGTGCTAGGAATGGTGTGCTGGGTTTACATGGGTTGCGCTCGACTTGGTGCAAGTGCTGAAGCAATCCAAAAACCAGATGTGGGACGCAGATGGGAAGTAAGAAGTCACTGGTGAGCCTGGCTGGTAGTGTCCATGGTGTTCTCCATTAATTTCCTAATAGTCTTGTTAGTCAGAGCTTCAGTTGTGGAAGGATCGTCGGAGGGATTGTGGCTATGCTGACGTTAGGAAGTAGTGGGATGCAGTGGGAGTGGATCTGCAGTGAATCTAGCTCGTGCCAGTGACCATGCTGTATGCTTTCCAGGGTACTTCACTCTGTGCTAGCCTTAGTCTGGAGCAGTGGACCAAATGTCCAGTAATGTCTGGAACACATCTTCCAGTTTAGCTTCATTTGAGACAAATCCAGCTTCAAACTGCCCCACGGTGTGAGCCAGCCAGGATGAAGCAATCCCTTCAAATCACACTCCTCAGCCAACCTGAATCAGCAGTGCTGATGCACTCTGTTCATGTGTTTTGTCATACAGTCCTACAATGCTTGCTTGCTTTTAGTACCTTTTCGCAATTGATCTCTTCCATGGAGTTTAGCTGGGCTGCTGGCCCAATCCCTGACAGTCACCTGTGATCAGCTGTGATGGCACAAGAGCTGTCGAAGAACAGCATGTGTCTGTGGATTTCAGAATGGCAGGTAGCTGCAGCTCTTTCCAAACCTAAGATCAAGACCAGGTAGTGGTTATTTTATGTGAAAAGAGTAAGATTTTCAGAGGACTCTATGGAAAAGATGCCACTCTTTTTTTTCTTTCTTCCTTCAGCAGCCGCTCAAAAAAAAAAAAAGCAGAAAGTAAGGAAGGTGTAAGCTGCCTTTGAAAGTTCACAGAATCTCATTCTTTCACTTTCCTCATGCCGAGCAGTATTATAACTACCTACAGAACCCACCTCAATTAAGCAGTGTCTGTATAATTTCCATGTACAATTCGGCTGTTCGGTGTGAATGCCCAGGCTGGACACAATGACTGTTCACATTCCTAATGTGTTTTCCTATCATCGTGTAGACACATGCAAATAAAAGTCACTTAAAACATGGGATCTCTTTCGATTTCTGAAGAGCATTTCATTCTGAGCTGGGCTGAAGAGCTCAGTTCTCTACAGCATTTCCTTTCATCAGGGGATGCTGACAGTGGGTGTTGGATTATTGTCTTTGAGACTAGGACTGGCCAGTGGAATCACCACTGAGTCACAGAAAGCAGTGGTGGAAAAGCCCAGTTATATGACTAGAATTGTTGTGTACCAAATGCTTCCATGCTTTTTCCAGTGCAGTTTTAGAAATCTCCAGGGATATGCCATGTGTCTCCTCCTTCAGGCAAATATTCCATAACTTTCTGTACTTTACAGTTAGAAATCTTTTCCCACTTTTTGGCCTAAATTTCTCCGTTCTTAAGTACATTCCATTTGCTGCAGATTTATTACCTTGAACCATTGTAAGTAATTCCAGTGGCTCTGATATTGACATCTCTGATATGCTTGTGCTTTCCCAGTGCTTTCTCCCGGGATCAGAGTGGCTGTCCATGCCTGTGCCTTTAGTCTTACACCACTTTGCTTCAGCTGTAGGCTAATAAGGATTCTGCAATATTTCTTGCACTTCAATCTTAAATTCACTTTCTTGAGAGTGACTTCTAGGAGAGTGACTTTATCATGGTTAACATGCCTGAAATTGCACTTTGTCCTTTGCAGGACAATTGTGAAAATGCTGTCATTATGGTTTTTATTTTTCCAAGATGTACTAAGAGAAATAAAAGGGTCCCTGATTCCCAGGCACTGGCACAGGTTGGCCAGAAAGGTTGTGGAGTCTCCATCCGTGGAGATAATCTAAACTCCACACAGCACTGAGCTACAGGCTTGGAGTGGGTAATCTCCAGACACATCTCCTAATCTCAACTGTTCTGTGATTCAGTTGGAAAAGTACAGGTCTGGCACTAACAGTGGTGACATGAAAATGTCCTCTGAGTTTGCTAATGCTTCGTAATGTTATGTGTATGAGAACCTAAACTTTTTTTGTTTGCATGTTAAATTTGTTCATAGAAGTCTAAGAAATTTCCTTTAGCAATTCCCATGGCTAAGACTCTAGGAGCTGCAAATTGCCTAAAATGAGAAAGTCAGCTGAGTTTGCTCTTGCTCTGTGTTTAGAATTGACAGCCGTGCTTAGAATCCTGAGGTGCACGTCCATCCTCGGAGGTGGCTGAGTGGAAATTTGCGTTAATCGGTAGGTGTGCTGATAAGGACTGAGGCGTCAGAAGGTCATCAGAACTGGAAAAGGCAGAGCAGAGAAGCAGCCACTGCAGCTGTGTCTGTGCTGCACCTCTGACTGAGCTGTGCTCCCGGCCCGCTTGGCCTGGGACCCGCTGGGTTTGCCACAGCCTTCGAGCGGCAGCAGCTCCCAGAGCCTGCACATACCCTGCAGAGTCTGTGTGCTGTCAGGGTGGTGCACAGCTCATCACACAGCGTGGTGAGTGATGATGTGTGACCGGTGGGTCACACCGAGCAGCAGCTCGGGGCGGGAGGCCTCCTCCCTTCAGACAGGGGCACTGGGGCAAGGAGGGAAGGGGGAGGGAGACTCAAACACCCAGACCTCTTAGGGTCTCTGGAAGTGAAGTGTTGTCTTCTCTTAACTTTCAGTACCAGAGTGTATGAACCTCTTTGTGGGTGTCCACATGCCAAAGCCTGGGGTTACCACAGCCTGGGGTCACCAAATCCTGGGGTCACCACAGCCTGGGAGTTACCAAATCCTGGGGGCACCACAGCCTGGGGTCACCACAGCCTGGGAGTTACCAAATCCTGGGTCACCACAGCCTGGGGGTCACCAAATCCTGGGGGCACCACAGCCTGAGAGTTACCAAATCCTGGGTCACAACAGCCTGGGGGCACCAAACCCTGAGTCACTAAACCCTGGGTCACCACAGCCTGGGGGCACCAAACCCTGGGTCACCAAATCCTGGGTCACCACAGCCTGGGGTCACCAAACTCTGGGATTACCACAGCCTGGGAGTTACCAAATCCTGGGTCACTACAGCCTGGGGTTCGTGCCTGGGCAGGGAGGTGCCCTGCCCCGCTCTCTGCAGCCTTTAGGTGCTGGCTGTAGTCACCCACAGCTCTGAGGAAGCTGTGGGGAGTGTGCAATGCTTGGCTGCAGATCCACTGCCTGTAAGTGCACGATGGAGATGGAGAGAGTAAAATCCTGTGGCGCAGAGTGAAGGGGAGAGTGAAAGCCTAATTATCCCCTGCTTGAACGAGCTGCCTTGTTAAATCGTTACACATTTCTGAAAGTCCCTTGATAGATGAAGGTCCTAAATGAAGTCAGATGAGGGAAAGACCATATTCAGATGCCAGGAACTCTTGCCACAAAGGACTAAAACTTTGGAAACAAAAAACCCTCTAAAACTATCTGGAAAACTATTTATTATTTATTTTACAACCCTCTACAAAAAATGATTGATTTATGTCTTTTGGAAGGAAAAAATACACTGAGCTGACACATTGCAATGACTATTTTTGGGCCTCCCATTTAAAATGATGGAGTTATAAATAGAGCAGTGCAAAATGCAGCTATTTTGGTTCCCACTGGGGTTCACACAAACATTCGCCTTGGTTACAATCGTTGGAGTCAACCCTCCCTAACTGCTGATTCCACTTGGAACGCAGCAGATTCCTTAGTTTTGGGGTTTTAAACAGCCCAGTCAATTGCAGTTGAGAGCTTTTGAGCCTCTTGACCCTAAGCTATGCATTGTTGTACTATGCGTAGTAATTAAATTTTCCTACAACATAATAGCTTGGAATGTCTTTATCAGGGATTTAAACACAGACCATCGTTGTGCCAGGAGGAAGGTTGTTGTACAGCAAATTTGGTGTACAACAGGTGGAATGATGCTGTGAAATGGAGAGGATTCCATGCAAGGGTTTGGATGGAAACAGAAGCAGTTTCCTGGCTGAGTAACAGGTGATCAGATTTGCTGGAGCTTTGCTTGGAGGATGATTCCCCAGTGACAGGGTGGAGAGGAGTGTCAGTGTGTCTGCAGAGCTGCCGAGGTGATGGGTTGGCCATCCCTGTTCCTAATGTCTGTGACTTTTCATTAAACGGGAAGAGTTGCAGCTTATACTTGTGTTAAACCAATCAACCTCGTGGGTTTGTTTCTCTTACCTTTTTATCACTTTGGCTTTTTATTTTCAGGCAGAGCAGTGAGTGAAGGCTCTTGGTGAGTTTTACAGTACTTACAGCACAGGAAGGCACAGAACTCAGTCAGGATCCATATCCTTTTGAGGCAGATGCTGTTAAAATAAGTGTAAGGATGTGGTTTCTTCTTGAAGTGTGTGCAAAAACCATGTGCATCAAGCATGTGTCTGGATTTGTGTCACGAGACAAAGCAAACTCCTTTTGTCGGCTCCACTTAGACCTCAAAGTGGCAGTGCATCACCATAGGGTCACTCGCAAAGAATTCTCACCCTGCAAAGTTTAGTGTTTGTCGAAGGGAGGAAATAGATACAGAAGCAGAAGAAGTTCATCCTGCAGCCTGAGCCAAGAGACTCTGCTGACCTTCCTGAGGTGGCTCAGTGCCTGTCCATGTGGGCTCCCCCGCAGCAGGTGGGATGAGGATGTGGCAGATGAGGGTTGCCATTCTTCTCTCTCGCTCTTATTTTAGCCTTTTCTAATCATTTCTCTTTCACGTGTATTTACAGGTTTCTGTTTGTATCTCGACACTGTTCAGGGCGTGCTCCCTGCTGAAGGAGAAGTGTTTGCAGTGTTCCTCAGTGACCGGGGCAGCTCTCTGGAGCCGGGGCAGGGCTGGGGGCTGTGCTCGGGTGGGCAGGACGGAGCTCCCGGCGCTGTGACTGCCCCGCTGGCGCTGCCGCGGTGTGCTCACGCAGCTCCTGCCTTCTGGGCCTTTCTCCTGCCCTGTGCAAGGCTTGCACCAAGGTCCAGGCTTCCACAGCTGAATTTTCTTGCTGTGGTTCTGACATTCTAGCTTGCTGCTGTTTGATTTTTCAGCCTGACAAAACCTCGCTCTTGTTTTCTAATTCACATTCACTCTTTCTCCATAGCAAAATCTGCCAGTCATGGGGGATTACATGAATGATTCTGTGGAGGCTAAAACAAGATTGCTGAACTCATTTTCATGCATGGCTGACTGTAGAATTGAACCTCATGCTCCAGAAGTGAAAGGTTAGTGATTTCAGATGATTTGGAAACGATGGGGTGGGAGTTGGTGCAGCTCCTGTCAGTCTGCCCTGATCCTGCTCTGCGGCTCTGCCCTCGCCAAGGCACTGCTGCCTCTCAGTGATTGAGGGCAGAGACTGGTTCCAGTGGTGCTGCTTCAGCACAGCAAAGAGTCAGAACGTTAGCAAGGACTGTGAGAGAATTTTAAATGTTGGTGGAGTACCAGACTTCTGTTCCTGTCCTTAGTGACAAATTTGTTTAACCTGTTCCTAAAGCTTTCAGTGACAGAGACTCAGTGGCCTTGTGAGCAACCTGTTTGAAGTCTCACTGTTCACACTATGGGAAGGACTTTTTCCCTGTCTAGCTGGACTCTAATCAGCTGTTTGCTGCAAGCCTGAGCTAGGGTGGAAGGTGTCCTGGCCCTTTGAGGTGTGTTGGCCACTCACTTCAGGGGCTCTGGAAACGGTCTGGGTGCAGCCTTGGCTTCAATGCAGCTAATGGTTGCTGGGAGTGTATTGTGGTTACTATGACCAAGCATGGTCAGGATCTATTCTGCATCCTCTTGGAGGATTTCATGGTATTCTAATGTCATACCTCTAGCATTCTCTGGCTTCAGGTGAACCTTCCCTGAGCAGTACATACTGAAGCCAGCATGTCTGGCTGTGCTGCAGCCAGGGCTGTTTGAAAGGTGTGTCCACACGAAGTGAGGGGAAAGGAGTTTTTAGAAAATATTACTGAAAGCCAGCATGTAATATGTTCTGTCTTCCCTGTAAGGTCCAATCGCTGGGTTTGCCTGCAATTGGCTGAACTGTGTGTGCTTGAGACTAAACGTATGAATTGTCTTGAGCGATGCCACTCAGCTCACACAAACTGCTTCCTGCAGATGGTCACTGTGTTCCCTGTTTTCCAGGCACCTGACTTGGGAAGAGGGTTCTGCCCGACAGAAACGCTACAGATGCAGCTGAAGCTGGTGTGTGCTGCTCTGACCAGTGTGCCCTGAGGTAAGTCCTTCAAAGATTCAGCTCAAATGAGGCATTTTAGCAAACCCTAGTGAGTTAATGTCTTTGTTCTCAGTTCCCACTCTGTGGTGTGAGAGCACTGTCTCCTCACTTGCAGTGGACTGTGAGCACTAGTTTCTTGGTGCATGTGAGACCCTCCAGAGCAACAGTGGTGGCTGTTTGGAGGAGATGAGTAGCGGTGTACAGGGTTGGGATTAGCAAAGACACATGAGGTGATATGTGGGGCTCAAGGAAAAAAGGTATTAAACAGCTGCTCCCTGTGAGCACTGACAGTTCTATGTGCAGACTGAGGCAAACACCCTGTGGAATTTCAATGGTTTTAAACTCGTTGCAAGACTCCAACCTCAGTGCTGCACTTTGATACAGGTTTGTAAATTGATGTGATATACATGTGTATTTGCAGGTTGTCAACTGCAGCAGTTCCAGTGAGACCACAATGTCAGTCAGCACATGGGGAGGAAAATACCACATTTCTCTATCTCAAACACTGAACTTACCTGACCTCACCAAAAAATTACCACTGTGGAAAATGACCCTTTATTTCTGCTTCCCTGGAATTTAAGAACTCAGAGAAATGTTCCTATTTGAATATTGAACTTCATTGGTTGTGCCAAGGACAGCAGAACCATCACCAGTTTCCCGTGAAGGAGGACGAATGGTCATTTTCAATAGGTTCAGTCTTCTGGCTTGAAAAATTACAAGTGCTCATGTTCACTCTGACATCTGGACAGGCACTGCCTTGGAGAAGCACAAAAAGTGAAAGAGCTGGGCATTGGTTTTTACTGGGGGTCTGTCTGCTGCCCCGAGAACTCAGTGGGGCAGTCACTCAGGGCAAGATTGGCCAGAGAAAGTTAAGTTTCTTCGTGTAAGTTTCTAGTGAAAGCTGCAAGGAACCTTCAGAATCATCTCTCTGGGCTTTTTCCTAGTGTCCTTTCTTCTCGTTCTATTCTCTGCACTGCCCTGCCTCCCCCGTCACGGTCCAGTTACTCTCCTGAGAACAGAGTGACCAGTCCGAGGCTGAGACGGGGCCTGTGCCGAGTGGTGGTTTTCCTTCCCCCTTCCAGCTCTCTGCCAGCTCTCTCCACGGATGTCTCCTACAGCTGTTAGCTTCCAAACTAGATTTTCAAATTAACAGACTTGCTGTGGCTTATCAGGATTAATTACCTGGATTCTCCCTAAACCAGGATGTATTTCAGTGACACTAATCTGACAGGAGAGTGTGTGGGTATCAATCCCCATCCATGGCACTCACTTTGGGTTTGTGTCCTTGTGACCTCTGTGTAACCAGAGCAGGAGAGGAGGACACATTCCACACCCGCTCCCCGTGTTCCCAGCCTCGTTCAGCAGAGTCCTTGGTGTGTGTGCACCTCGTCCCTGTGCCTGGCCTGGTAACACTTGCTGAGTCAGAGCTTTCATGTGCACAACCGGGAAGGTTTGTAAAAATTCTGATCTGCATCCCACATGTTCTACAGCTTGAAGTGTACGAGCTGCAGTGTGCTCTGAGGCTGTGTTGGTTTTGTTTGTACTTACCCACGGTGAGCACTCTGCTTCCTGCAGTGCCTTAAATCTCTGCCTGTTGCAATTTGAACTCACTTTCTGATTTTCCTTGTTGCTTCCCTTCCTCCTTTTATAACTTTGTTCCTATGTTCCTCTGCAGCCTTGATGACTTTTTCCTTAATTATTTAGAGCAACTGCTTGTGCTACAGACTCGGTTCGTTCCTTAAAGAATCCCTACAGCGCTGGATGTTCTGGCAGCCACAGCTTGTGGCCAGCACAGCTGTCTGGAGAATCCTTGCCATGCTGTACTTGGATTTCACAGATACATTCATTGCTGGAGGTTGTGTGAGGTGTTTTGCTTTCAGGCAACCCTCAACTCTATGGCTTTGCTGTAACTACTCTCCAAGTGACATAATTACTTTTTCTTTGGCTAGGGATGGATTAGGCAACATGCACTTATATAGCTCATGGCAGCAACTGAAGCACATCTGATTTGCTGAGTTAGGTAGCACCATGTCCCAGGAGAACCTGCAGCAGAAATCTTCTGAAACCCTTTGAAACATGTAAGGAAGCTCTTGCAGACCCAGAAGGTGTTAGCTGGGTTTCAAAGTGAGTCCATGGACAGACTGTGTGGTTGCCTCTAGGTTCGCCTTCCAGCAGATGACTGAGTCACCATGTCAGCCTTCAATTTAGACATAAACCATTCCGTTCTAGCAGGAGCTTTCAGAGAGGTTTCTGCCCAGTGGCCACTCTGAAGGTTAATCTGTTTCCCAGGGTGGTCTGAACCTTGCTGCCACAACGATTGCAGTGTCCAGGCCGACTGGCAGTGCCAGAACTGTGGTGTGGTTCTGACACAGTGGGATTCCTGCTTATCCTCAGGGGGGTGTTTCCCTGTTGCCCATCCTGTGGGTGCCCTCCCAGCTCAGCTGCCCAAGGACCGTGGCATGTTGCAAAGACACGTTTTCTGTCTGATGTGTGGAGCTCCTCGCCCTGCTCTGCCTGGATTGTCTGTTAGGGCTGTGCTTGCTCTGAAACCAGTGTTGATTAAATGCTGAGATAAAGATTTTAGAAGCTGTCATTGGAACATGCTTAGGCTGCACTTGCTGTTAGCTGAACAGTCATGTTTCGGTGTCTTCCTCTAAATTCCTCTCCCAGCTGGGCTCTTTCATATCTTAGCATTAAAATAGACTCTTCCTAATTAGACAGATCTCTGTCATGATAATCATCTTGAGCACGTATGCTGTATTTTCCTACTGGGTATCTTTTCATGGAGCAGGCCTGTGCTTTATAGTTGTTCAAACTCCTAACTCACTGAATGGACCCTTTACCAAGCAATCATCTCCTGGAACTGGCAATTAGAGTCCTGTCAGCTGATATGGGTAGGCATTAGTGCTCAGCTGCTGGCATCAGCAAGTTCATCTTACATCATTTAGGGTTCTGATATATGCGATTCTCGGCAAATTCCAGTTGGGAAGATAGTTTTCCACAGCTGATGTGGAGACAGGAGAAAAAAAAATGGCATAGAGCAAATACACAGATTTGTGCATCCAAAGTAAATCCCTACAGAAGAGGAGAGCGTTTGAAAGTTCATGGCCATAAATGTAGGTGCACATCTAACTGTGACTATGGAACAGAGTTGTTCGGTCAGGGGTGTGAGGAACACCTGCTTTAATGCCAATAAGCAGTAGTAGAACCAAGCTGAGATCTCTCTACTTCTTGCATTGTCCAGGCTATAATCTGAGGGATTTTTTTCCCTGGTTTTCTTTACTCAGACTCAGCAGCTTAGCAGAAGTGTTGTCCTTCACAAAAATTGTATTTAAATGGCTCACTAAACAGGTAATTTTGTTTAGTTTTTCAGACACTGGGAATTGTTTATATACATGTCCCAAACAAACTATGCAAAAGTAAACAGTGAAATTTAGCTATTATGCTGGTTTACATTTTCCTCTCAATACTTGGCTTTAAAAGAAGAATCTCCTCCGGGAAGAAAGTGTTAACTCTTTGGACAGTGAAACCACAGAGCAGGACTGCAGTGCCTCGGAGTGCTGAGCCTGTTGGGTGGCTTTGGATATAGAGGTGGTGACTTGCCTTAGGAAAGGTTACACTGGAGAACAATGCAAGAATCACCACTGTGCTGTGGAAACCAGTGGGAAATAGATACATATTTGCTGAGCTTTCTTTTAACCTCAGCCAATGAAAGTTACCTGTTGATCAGAGTTGAACGTTTTTTAAATGCATTCAGGTGGAGTTTTGGTGTGGGGGGAGTGATGTGCTGCTGTTTGTGTCTTTTTTGTTTGTGAGGTTTGGTTGGTTAGGGCTTTATTTCTGCAAAACTCATTACTGAGCTGTTTGCAAAACTTCCTACCCTAAGCACCAGTTACTCCAAAACTTTTGTGCTCAGATCCTCTGCCCTGGGCTGTGCAGCCTGGCAGAGCCGAGGGGCAGAGCTGTGAAGGGAAACATTCCCACATTTGGGATAGGCTGGAATTAAACTCTCCAGCAATACAGCATCCCCCTCAGAATGGCCGTGCTGACAGCTGCCAGAGGGATGCACTGACGGCTGAGGGGTGTGTGACTCCGTGTGGATTGAAAAATAGCATTTGTTGTAGCTGTAGGAGACACCTGTAAAACGCAGCCACAACCAGTTCCTCAGAAAACCACTGCTTTTACTACATTTCTGACCCTGGGGGTGTAAGGGATGTTTCTTTTTTGGCCCTGAGCCCTGTGTGTCTGTCCGGGCAGCAGCACAGGAGTTCAGAGCCAGCTCAGGAGCTCACAGGCAGACAGACAG
>NW_008660557.1:10667-12113 GCF_000695815.1 Acanthisitta chloris
AGCTCACAGACAGACAGCAGCCCAGGAGCTCAGAGCCAGCTCAGGAGCTCACAGACAGACAGGCAGACAGACAGACAGCACAGGAGCTCAGAGCCCGCTCAGGAGCTCACAGTCAGACAGATAGCACAAGAGCTCAGAAGCAGCACAGGAGCTCAGAAGCAATACAGGAGCTGACAGACAGACAGACAGCACAGGAGCTCAGAGCCAGCACAAGAGCTCAGAAGCAGCACAGGAGCTCACAGACAGACAGACAGCACAGGAGCTCACGGGCTGCAGGGGGCACTGCAGAGGAGCTCAAAAGTGCTTGTTCGAAGTTAAACCTCATTCCCAGCTCTCTCCCGTTCTGGCCTGATCAGACTTTCCATTTCAATTAAAAATCAATCAGTCATAATGCTAATTGAAAGAAGAAGGCTCCGAACAAACCCCAAGCGCCTTCCTTCCCCCCATCTCTGTTCTTACGTTCAGACTTAGCTATTCAGTTCCACAGTTTCTGGAGAGCTCGCAGCACATCCCCTGGCTCCAGATTAAGAGGCACGGATCTCTGGAATTGACGCAGGATTTGCGGTTTCCCCTGGCTCTTAGCTGCTTCTGAGCAGAGCTGTAATTTTTCCCTGTTTGCTTTGTGATGAAGTGCTAATCGCTGCTCATGAAGAACAGTAAGTAGCTTCACTGCTGCTCTCAGACTGCTGTTACAGAAAAGTTTTGGGAGGGAGAGACATGTTTGTTAGTCCCAACACAGGGAAGGGACCAGTAGCTAATTTTATTTGTCCAGTCTTATGTTCCACCTCAACATAGTGAGGAATTGTGGCAATATGCATGAATTCAACCCCAAATTTCATACTGCCGAGCACTTAAAGAAGACAAAGACAGCTCTTTACCACTGTGAGTAGCTTAGAAATAGTATCCTATGCTAATCTGCAGTGGCAGAAATGAAGATGGTTTAAATCAGATCTCATGACTAATGCATGAGTTCCCAATTTTCCTTATTTCCAGCTGCATGTTAGAGAACAAGGGTGTCACCGAGATAATTCTGTTCTATACGGACGCATTAAAAATATAATTGGAGGTACAGCTCATGGTGCTAGGCAGAAAATAACAATCGATGGCAATTGTGCGTGCGATGGCTTTGTCTGCAAAGTGGTTTAAAACTAGGTTCCCGGGATGTTATTCTTGATCCATTAATTACCCGCGCTCTATGTGGAGGCAGCACCGCTCGCTCGGAAAAATGTTCCTGCCCAACGTGTCATGTTTCTTGTGTTGTCTAAAATAGAAAGTTCAGCCCCGTGCCTGGGAGACGCAGGGCGCCGCGCTCGCCCCATTCATTATGCAACAGTTGACTCCGAAGGGAAACACGGCACACGCCGCTCTGCTCCGGGGGGCAGCCCCGGGCCACTCCGCTCCGCTCTGCTCCGGGGTGCAACCCCGCTCCGCTCCGGGGGGCGGCCC
>NW_008660558.1:0-440 GCF_000695815.1 Acanthisitta chloris
AAAAAAATTAAAACCCAAAAAATGGAGAAAAAAAGGAAAAAATGGACAAAAAAAAAATCCCAAAAAAGGTTAAAACCTCTAATAAATTTAAAACCCAAAAATGGAGGAAAAAAAGAGCCAAAAATGGCGAAAAAAACCCCAAAAAAGGTTAAAATTCCCAAAAAAATTAAAACCCAAAAAATGGAGAAAAAAAGGCAAAAATGGCAAAAAAAACCAGCAAAAAAGGTTAAAAAATCCAAAAAAAAATTAAAAAATCCAAAAAATTTAAAACCCAAAAATGGCCAAAAAAAAAATTGAAATTGTGAAAAAAAACCCAAAAAAGGTTAAGTAGTGTTTAATAAAGGATAAAAAATATTTAAAAATGCAAAAAACTTCCAAAAAATTAAAAAGCCAAAAATGGAGGGAAAAAAAACACCAAAAAAGGTTAAAACTTCTAAAAA
>NW_008660559.1:0-2098 GCF_000695815.1 Acanthisitta chloris
GTCAAAGCATCTGTCCCAGTGTTCCCAGTCCCATGGAATTCCTTCAGAGGAGCTGGAGCAGGAGAGACATGTGCATCCCTCCCTCCTTTCCCTGAGCTCTGTGGAATTCCTGGAAAACCCTCTGCTGGATCATGCAGAACCTTCTAGCAACATCAAGGGCTCCCAGAATTCCTTCTGAGGAACTTTGGGAAACTGGATCCATATTCCCTAATTTCTTTCTTTCACCTGTACCTCCAAAGGTGTTTTTCCAAACCAGCCAAGCCAAGTGAGGAAGATTTCTCCCAAAGCCAAGGGCAGGTGGGAGAGGGATAGACATTCCTAAGCTGCCCAGTCTCCAGGGAAAGGTTAAACTGGGAAGCAGCAATGGCTTTCCCTGGTGTGAGTACAGCAGGGAGTGTTGAAATTCCCATACTTTTCTTGGCTTCTCCCAAGCCTTTAACACACTGCTGTAACCACGTTTTGGATGGGAATCCACACAAACCACTCCAAGCTCCAACAACTGGCAGATATTTCTCAAAATCCTAGGCTGAGGGATATGGAGGAGAATTGTGGAATGATCTATCCCAGTTCCATGTTTCCCTTGGCTCCCAGACAAAGCTCCAAAGAGGAGCTGGGTGTGAGCATTACCCAACTCCTGACATCATCTGTTTGCTTTCATCAGCCTCATTTAGCAGCCCTAATTAAATCTTCATGCTGCTCAGGGGGTCAAAATTCAGGGGGAAAAAGCACAATCCCAAAAATCTCAGATTATTCCAAGAGCTGCCAATCCAATCCATGAGCCATCACCACTCAGAGCACAACACTGAGTTGTGGTCTGAGCACTAACACAGGGAGTAGCTACAAAGCAATAAATATCAACATCACTTTTGAGAACTCCAAATAATCCACATTTCCAAGCACAAAGGGTGAGGATGAAGGATGGAAATCCTTAATATTTGCTTTTGCTCCTCCCAACCCCTCCAGGAATTAAGGAAATGGTTTTGGTTTTTTTTCTTACTTTGTATTCTGGAATTGACAAAGGGAGGAGAGAGATTGTCGTGTGAGCCGAGGTCTCTGCTCGTCATGTGCTCGTAGTGTGTCCCATCTCCATAGTTCTGCCAAAAAAAATGGGAAAAAACACAGGATTACACATGGCAACAGCATCTTCCTCCCCTAAAATTCCACCATTCCCCACCAAATTTGTAGCTTTCCCTAAAGGACATCACTCCCTTGGTTTTTTCCCCCTGGAAATGGCACATCCCAAAGGGATTTTTTGGCTGTTTCAAACTCTCAGTTCAGTCAAAACCCACTAGGCCTGAATGGAGGATTGGGATAATACTCCTGGAATTCTGTGCTGAGCAGCTCAGAATAGCTTTGTTGCTTAGAACAGGGAGGGAAAAGTGAGGAGAAAGTAACTAAAAAAAAGTGAGGAGAAAGTCACGCTTTCCCTATGGAAATTCCATCCCAGCAGGAAAAAGGGAGGTCAGGGGCGTTGGTGGAATAATTCTGCCACTTAATGCCTGATTCAAATTCCCAAACCCTTCCCAGGCTCGTGCTGCCTTTTCTTCTCTATCTCCCAACTTCATTCAGGGCTTTGGAGGCAGAAATAATCAGTGTGTGCCAATTCCCCAACTTCCTTTTCAAAACAGTTTTCCCTCGGAAGCAATACAAGTGTCAAGGGGGAGAAAAGGGGGAGAGAAAGGAGCCTGCCAGATGGGATTGGGAATGACGTCAGGGATGCAAAGCAGGAGGCAAGAAGAAAAGGTAGGAGATTCCTTCCCTCTGGGGCTGGGAATGGGAGCATGGAGCTGCCAGGCCTGAGGAAAAAAACTTCAAAGGGAATTTCTACATGTTTGAAGAGACAGAGGGAAGAGTGAAGGTACTTGGGGCTGAGGGTATTCCATGTGTTTTTAGGGAAGGAACAGGAGGGAAAGATTAGCATGGAGCTAAAGAATGAGGCAGGAGTGGAGCATGGGCAGAGGCAGGAGTGGAGCAAAATTGGGATGCTCCAGTTGGGAATGGGGATGTCAGGACAGGATGGGCCAAACTAGGATGCTCCAACCAGGAGTGGAACAAAATTGGGATAATCCAGTTGGGAATGAGGCTGCTAGGGCAGGAT
>NW_008660560.1:0-969 GCF_000695815.1 Acanthisitta chloris
AGGGACAGTATCAGAGACAGTGTCAGGCCCAAACCCTGGGCAGGGACCAACAGGGCATGGATCTGCGACTGTGGGCTGCTCTCCCACAGAGACTCATTCCCACCCTGGGAGGTTTTGCCCACCCTGAAGAGGCATAAAGGTATCCCAGGCCTTGGGGACAACCACGTCCCCACGGTCCCTACCCCATGGGCCAGGGCCAGGGGGATGCCCAGCTCCTGCCAGAACCATGCGCCTCCCTCCTCTGCCTCCCCACCCCTCCCTGCCAGCGCTAGTAGCAATAAACCCACTTCCTACTAGTGTGAAAATCAAAAGAAAGCCGGCATTACAAAAAAAAAAAAAAAAAAAAAAAAAAAAAAAAGCCCGGCAGCAGCAGCTGAAGGCCCCTGTGCTGGGTCGCCATCGCTCACGACCGGCCACTCTTTGGGAAGCAGGAACCATCCGAGGGAAACTCCTGTCGCTGCTCCGGGTGTTCTGGCATTGTTTTAGCCCCGGACCTGCCAGGCTTTTAACTTGCTTTAGTTCCTAACTCTCCCCACCACCACGGTTTGTTTTTTTTTTGAAGTCTCTTTCCCAAATCTCGGCCGAGTTAATGAAGTTATGTGATCCTATAAATGTTAATTGTCTAAACTTCTTCTCTTCTCTCCCCCCCCTCTTTTTTTTTGCTGCTTTCTGCTCCACTTGTAATAAAGAAAATATCTTGGCTGGTCTTAGCCAGTTGCTTGGCAACCTCAATAGAAAAAAAGAGAACAGAATGTAACCAATCCCGAGACAACCGAAAGATTTTGGTGACATGTGACCTCTCGGAAAAGGGCAGCCTTAAACTGTCCCTTCTGTCCTTTGCTCTGACCATAGGGTCTCTCGCCCTCCCCCCTCCTCCTCCGGCTCCTTACACCAATAAATATGGATTAGTGAAATACTTTTTCCCACACTGATGAAAAGCCGGGATTGATCTTTCCACCTCCTTTATCT
>NW_008660561.1:0-709 GCF_000695815.1 Acanthisitta chloris
AACTGTCCTCGGTGCCCTACGCCCACCACCCCACGCCAGCTGCCCTCGCCGCCCATACACAGCCACCAGCCCCGGGATGGTGTGACACCCCAAACCCAAGCTGCCGTCTCCACCCCGACCCCCAGGACAGACCCTTCATCCCCAGCCCGAGCTGTTGTCACCGTCTCACCCCTACCCTGACCTGCGCAGATGAGTGTCCTGATGCTGGAGGGACCCACCCCACCCCTCTCCCCTCTGTCCCCCTGTCTCCCAGACCAGTTTCCTCCTGGGGAAGCACACGGTCCCCATTCCCATCCTCCTGCCCCAGCCTGTCCCTGTTCCCCCAGGCAAAATTAGGCTGAGGCTCATTGTCCTTCTCTCTACGTGAAACTTGAGCTCCTGACAGAGAATTCTGGCTCATTACTTGTCGCCAGCACAGTAGGTAGGTTAAGTCTAGTGAGCAGAGCTTTCCTCCACCAGGGACATGAGTGTCTTAGTCTCTGCTGATGCTATTTCTGGAGCGCAGCAATGCTAATTCTTTCCTGTCCCAGTCTGTCACTGTCTCTGTCCAGCTCGTCACAATCCCTATCCCAGTCTGTCCCAGCTCGGCCCTGTCCCCGTTTCTGTTCCTGTTCTGCTCCTGTCCCAGCCTGTCCCAGTTTGTCACTCTCCCTGTCCCAGCCCTTCCCAACTCGTCACTGTTCCTGTCCCAGCCCTTCCCAACTCGTCA
>NW_008660562.1:0-21930 GCF_000695815.1 Acanthisitta chloris
TTTGTGTGACCTGGCGCTTCCCGAGCGAGTGGGGACGAACGGCTTTTCCCCGGCGAGGGACGGGGAGCGAAGGGCCGAGCGGCGCCGCTGCGGATCGGGCGCTTCCAGCCGTTCCGTGCGGAGTGGAGCCGTGTGCGGGTGGCCCAGGAAGGATGACTGGGATGTTTGCTCTTCCCCGTAGTTCAGTAGGTGGGATTTAATGCATAGCTTTCCATAAATATTGGCGATCTTTAATGTGTTTCACCTTTGAGAAGCACAGATGACAACCGCGTTATTCCTCTTGTTATCTCAGGAGAGGCAGCAATACAGCACTTAGTTCACACCTTGAGCTGCTGCACTGTATTTATGAGCTCAACAAATGTTCTGTGCTGGAAGGGCTTTCTTGAAATCATAATTCTCCACAAAGCAGCAATTGACATAACCTTTCCAAACTGCCGATGGAAGGAGTAGTTAAAAAGATGCATAGTTGTCAATTCAGGTTACCCGTGGGAACCTTATCTCTAAGAGGTCAACTGTTATTCTTTTATTGACAGAACTATCTTTACAACCTAATAAGTGTCTAAAACCCTTCTGATTTTCCGGCTAACCACTGAGGCAAGAGATCTTGAAAAGATTGTCATAAAACCCTCTGTACCAGTATTAAGAAAAACATTCTCTAAGTTTCATCAAGTGTTTGGTTAGGTTATAGGAAAAAAAGCTTTGTGTGTTGTCTGTTGTGACACCTTCAGCTTGGCTGGTCCTGGGGTTGCTGATTCCCCACCCATCTCTTGATGTGCCTCCTGAAGTCTCACCTGGATGACTTTTGGCATCTCATGGTTTTGCAGCATCTTAGTAGCAGATTTTAGGCAGTGCTTCTGCTGTGTTTACTTTTCAGGTACTGTTGTGTTCTGAGATGATAATTCACCTCTGGCTTCGGTTTTTCATGCATGTATTGTTGTCTACCATATGCTGATGACAGGGTGTAACTCCCATTCTGGTGCTTCAGTTGCAGTGTTGGGTTTGTTGCAGTTTGTTGCAGTGCCTGGCGGAGGTTCAGGGCTGAGAAACTCCACACTTTCTAAAAGGGAAGACTGAAATCACTGTTGACTGAGTTGGTTGAGTCAGACACATGCAACAGTTTTGCAGGTTCTCTGGCATAATACAAACATGTGCTTTTCTGGATGCCAAAACTATGCCTGGTTTCGTTCCAGCACTCAGGAGCTGAGTGCAGTGCAGACCTTGTATCATAATAATAATAAAAGCAGGCAGCCTGAGGTGCCAGGAAGGGTTATGTCTTGCGAGCTTTGGACAAAAGATAATCTGTTTGGCAGAGGGCATTGTGCAGGCTGAGTGGGAGACTCGATCTGCTCAACAATATGTGCTCAGCACTGAGCTTCCACCCAGATCATAGCTTGACCTAGCAGCAGAACAGGCTGCTGACCATAACCCAGTGTCCAGGTGTCTGCCTCCTGGCTCTGGCCTGAGCTGCCCTTCACACACTGGATCCAGCTTAATGAGAATATTTCTCTGTGTATAACAATTTAGAAACAGAATAGGAGTTAATCTAGAGGCCATGATCTGTTCTTTGAAAAGTAGAAAATTATTATATCATGTATTTGAATAGTTTATCTCTTTTGTTTGCTCATAGGCTTCAACTTTCTTAAAATACTGTGGAAAACGTTATTTATAGTAGCTGTTTTAGACATCTCTGCATATCTTTCCTGTTTTATTACTGATACTGACTTCTGCATTGATTAAAATAAATAGATTGTACTATTTACTTTAATGCTTCCTTGTGGCCATCCTGAATTGCATGGCATGATGACAGTATTCTCCAATAGGTCTGTGAGGAAGCTGAAAAAACATCATCCCCTTTTTTACCTATGTCTGCAATTAACCTTTGGTATTTGCATATTGTTTTAAACATTAAATGCTCAGTAATAGTGTTAACAAAAGCAGAAATCTATTACTGCACAGGCATTTGCCCTTTTTACCCTGATGATTTGTTGTCTTAAATCAGGATCTGTTTGGAGGCAGAACTGTACAATGCTGCACAACAGAGTGCTGTTTCCTGACCAGTGCAGTTTAATGTGAGTGCAGTCATACCACAAGAGAATGTACATCCTGGTCATGTCCATTACAGAGAGAATGTCATGCAAGTTAGGCAGTTTCTATTGAGTTTGTTAAATGGAAAAGGAGCTCTGTGCTAACGTCTCTCTCCGTGGTACTGAAAGCATTGCTGGTTGTCGGTTATAGCCAAAGATGAGTTACTTGACAGCAATTAAATGTAACATCATGCACATTTCTGTTCTACAGTGGCCTCTTTCAGCTAGATTATCAGTGGAGTTAAGCTAGTTCACAGTAGCTGAGGATCTGATGCTCTGCAGCCTGAGGTTGCCATGAGCTCCAGTGGGTTTGCAAGCAAAATATGAAGCTGGTTGTTTAAAAGGTGTCTCTTTAACAAGTCACTGAAGCCTTTCTCTTTGCATACAGGAGGGAATTTCCAAGGACTAGAGAACACTGAAAATGATGGTTTGCCATGTACAGAGCAACTCATGCATTTTCTAGTGCATGCATGTAAAAGACAGGCTTATAAATTGTCAGGCTTTTATACTAATAACATGGTTACAGCCTTCTCAGTAAATGATTTTTACAATATAGTCTTGGGGACTCTGCTCTGGTGCAGAGCACTCCAGCATTTGGGTCAGTCCTCATTACTAAGTGCACAGGTTCATTTAGACTCATCTGTCTTGCTCTTGGCAGGGACTCATAATGCCCTGATTAAATAACTGCACACCACACCAAGGAAATAGCCACAGACAAACAAAGCAGTTTTTCACCATCCTTTTGGACACTGCACTTCTCAGGTTCATTTCGGCGGAGCTTTTCTGTCCTCTTCAGTTTGCATGAAGTCTGGATTCACTGTGGATACTCCAGCTTCAGTCAGTGTAAGGAAGCAGAAATGCTGGAAAGCTGCAAAGGTTATGTTTTGATGCAGTTTAGTGCACCATGAAATGTTCTGTTGTTTTCATTTGAATGGTAACTTACTAGACGTAATTTCTCCTTTTCCACCTTTTCAACTGTTCTGGAATATGAAGTGGAGAATAGGGGAAAGGGCCCTATTGCATGCCAGCACTGGAGAAGCTGGAGATTCCAAACATGAGACTAAGTAGTAGCATGAATTCTTCCCTTCATGCTGTGAGTCTTGTATTACGGAGTGTGTCCAGGCAAGGAATATGAGATGAGATGGTAGTGCACTCTAGAACAGCACCAGTGTGGTGAATCTTATTCTGAGATCACTGTGATTTGTTCCAACAGCAGAAAGGTAGTACCAATCCCAGGTTCATAGAGATCCTGGGCTGACATATGTGGAAACTTATTTCACCATGCAGTTTATTTATCTTGAAAATCTTTCTAAACCTGGTAACCAGAAAGAGACTCTTGTATGTATGCATATGCTCTGCTGCTGAGCACTGAAAAGATGCAGTATTTAATATTTTGCATTTGCATTTCTTGGCACCATGGGAAGGTGGATGACTTGAATCTATCTGGAACATTTTTGGTTCAAGACCAGTTTTAGAAGTGCTGGTGTGCACAGAGATGGTTTTTCAGCTTGCAGAAGCTTGAAAAGCTGAAAGAAAACCATAGAATATATATAGCAATAACATAGATATTGGTCATGTAGTCTGGTCACCTGTTCTCCTTGGTGATCAAAGAATGAAAAAAAGGCACCCAGACCCTGGTTATGGCTACTTGCTTTATCTAATCTCCTGGAAACTGCTTGTGTCACTCTTAAGGCTTGATTTCATTAACAGAAGAGAATGGCTGCATCTTAGAACAGGATCTAGCTTATGATGTGTTAATAACATTTTATAATAATGCAAAAAAATTTCTGTTGAAATATTAAAAAATCAATCAAATAACAACCAAGAAACACATTTGTCTTGCACAGTAAAGCTTGCACAGCTGGTGTCCTGTGACACCTATCTGTCATTCTGATCACTGATGAATAGTTAGGATGGGTGTGTATTAATCATATGCCTCTTTATGCTAGTCAAAAAGTAGGTAAATGCCAATTTGTTCCTGAATCTTTGTGTCAGCTTTATAAAATTTGGAGATTTAATAGCTCTCTGTGTATCTACTACTGACAGACTGGAGAGTGTATTGGTTCCTGTGAGACATCAGTGCACCTCTGTGTATTCATGCTGGATTGGTCCCAAGTAATTGTAGAAAAGCAAATTTCAGGCTCTAACAGAGGTGGGCACAGCCCTGGTACATGGTGTGGGGTACAGACAAATGTCCTCATTTTTGTGTTTCATGAGAGTGACAGGTCTCATAGGACAGGGCAGGAAATGTGATTAGAAAGCTGCAATAGTGCTCAGGGCTGCCGAGGCAGAATCTACAGAGCAGTGCTGGGAATTCAGGAGTTCTCAGCATGAGGGAAGACTCCTGAGTTGGGACTGACAAGGGGCTGAAGTTTACTCTGCACTGCCCACAGTTAAATCCAAACAAGCATCAATTATAGCTGTTTCTGTCATCTGATAGTTAAATATTCAAACATATATCTTTGGGCCTTCTTCCATGATACATCACATCTTGCACAGAGATCTACAAACACACATCAGTGCTTTGCATGAAAACTTCCTGTTACTTTAACACCTCCCCAGGAAAAAAACCCCTGCCTACTCTTGCCCGGTCCCCCAGTCTCATCATGTTCCCACTCTGATTAAAAAAAAGTCTCTGGAGATTTTGGCTAGCAGTCTTTACATGCAGATTATCTGCATTTTCATTGCTTCTCCATATTTACATGTACTACATCCTGATCCTTCTCCTTCTGCAAAATATTGCTTAAAACCAAAACGTTTCACTTAGTATTCTCCACCAGGTCTTGCCCGGTCCCCCAGTCTCATCATGTTCCCACTCTGATTAAAAAAAAGTCTCTGGAGATTTTGGCTAGCAGTCTTTACATGCAGATTATCTGCATTTTCATTGCTTCTCCATATTTACATGTACTACATCCTGATCCTTCTCCTTCTGCAAAATATTGCTTAAAACCAAAACGTTTCACTTAGTATTCTCCACCAGGTCTTTGCTGCATCCCCTGGAACTCAGAAAGGAAAGTTCTCTCTTGTTTTTCATTTACTCCACAAAGAGCTAGGAGAATGATTTACAGAGTGAGACCAATCCAGTTTATACTATCTACACATTGTCTCATTCCTCCTCCCACAACTGGGTGCTCCAGGCAGCTACTGAGACAGAGGAAGAAGGGAAAAGGAGAACTGGAGAGATTTTAGTGCCTTAGAGTCCCTTCCTGCCAAAATATTGGTCAACAACAGGAGGAACTGCAACTCTTAAAGCAGCTTCTTCCATATGACACTTCATGTGGGTTTCTCAAGTCCACATGAACAGAAATAAAATCAGTTAATGGGCTACTCTAGCTCCCATAGTTTCCCTATCATATTTCATGAATTTTGCACTTCCTTCACAGTTTTTTATCCAGATATGTGTGTCCAAGATTTCTCAACAAAAAGTGCAGCTGATTAATCCATAATTTGTCCTGTGGTTCTGAACATAATTGTCTCTACCATTCTTCTTATTCTGTGAAGTCCAACGTGTCCTACAAAATATAGACAAATGAGAAAAACAACCAAACCCACCCCAGTCTAGTCAAAGATGGGGTGGAGAATAAAGGGGCTGAGAATAGTGAGGAAAGGGTGAGGGAGCTGGGCCTGATCAGCCTTGAGAAGAGGTGACTGAGGGACCTCATCAGTGTCTGTCAGTGTCTGAAGGGTGGGGGTGAGAGGCTGGAGCCAGGCAATAGGACAAGAGGCAACAGGCAGAAACTGATGCACTGGAAGTTCCACCTGAATATGGGGAAGAACTTTACTGTGTGAGTCACTGTGCACTGGAACAGACTGCCCAGAGAGGTCGTTGATTCTCCCTCACTGGAGATATGCCAGAACCATCTGGATGCAATTCCATGCAATGTGCTCTAGGCTGACCCTGCTTGAGCAGGGAGGTGGGACCAGATGGCCCACTGTGGTCCTTTTTATATTCTGGATAGGGCTACCTTCAAAAAACCATTAGTTACTATGGATCAAGATCTTACTGCTGCACATCCACTCACAAAGGCATTTCTCTCAGCTGAGATCCTGATAAATCTGAGGGTTAATGACTTTCACAAACTCTGTGCCCAACTGTGTGTACCAAGCAGGAAATGAACACTTAATATGTTAAGCAGTGTTTATAGTCAAACCAGTGCCAACCAACAGTTGTTGGAAAAATTATAGATGAAGATAAAGTGTTGCATTTGAGACTGTTGCTCATGAATTTTCTCATTTCCTTTAAGCATCTTTTATGAAAAAAAAATGCATTAGACCTGGAAAGTAGGACACTTTGAACTACACCAATCATCCTTGCTGCTGGTAGCCTGTGGGATTATCGACTCGGTCTGTGTAATTTTTTTGACTGTTTGATAACTTGTCTGGTAGTTCCATGGCATGTTTTCATCAGAGCAACCACTTGTGAGAATGTGTGTGTGTGTGTGTGTCTGTCTGTCTCAAGGGTGTGTTATAAAACAGGAATGAAAACTTATATCCAGGCTTGTCCATACACTGCAAAGTACTGTGTATCATGTGTGAAGTTTCTAGAGTTTTCTTGCAGTTATTGAGCACAAGAAAGGTTGGAACTCAACACTCTGGAATCCTGATTCCCAGAGGGCTTTTCCTCTGTAGCTGAATATGTTCCATTTTCATAGAAGTCTTACCTAGTAAAATAGTCCTAAAGACTCCATAAATAATGCTAATTTATTTCCATGAAAATGTTCTGCTTTCTGACTACATAAAAGGCATAATATAAATGCACTCAGAATTCAAAGATGAAAAATATATGCTTGGAGGGAAAACTATAAGAAATCAGGAGGAGCACCCTAGGATAATTATGTTAGTTGCCCTTCAGGATCAGCAATGAAATATGAATTATCTACATTTTGTCAGCTCATAAAGGGCAAAATATTTGAGAAAATAAAGACAATTTGTCACCGAATGAAGATGAGTGATTTTCAGTGAGACAAACTGCTCATTGCAAAAGCCTAATGATTGCAAACACTACCAAAATGCAAGAGGTAGTTTGTTATTGTAAGGATATCAGCAGTGTTTAAGGATCCTTTTATTGCCTGAACCTTTCCCCCACTCAAACATTTATTGATTAGGGTTTTAAGAGTTTTTTTTTATGGACACATTTGGGGTTTTTTTCATATACTGATAAAATGGGAACAAAATATGACACTGCAAAGTGGTTTAATGGTTTTGTTCATCTTTTGGAGAAAACAACTTCAAAACCAGAAAAGGAATCAACAGTCAGTCCTATCATTAATGCCCTTTCAGTACATGAGGCCGAAGTAAGTTTTGGAGTAATGGTGTTGAAGCCAAAAGAGCAAAACAGTGAACTGACCTCCTTGGGAAAGGACAGAGAAGCCTGACTGACACTTTCTTGGTTACAAATGCAAAACACTGTCTTGACTTCATTGACATCCGTGGAAATTTCTGCACCGATTTCAATAAAAGCAAATTGGATTGGGCTCTGTGTCTTCATCTCCCAGAGCCCTGTTCACTTTGATTCTCTTCAGAAAACTCTGGTGAGGAAATCTGGGGGCTGACTCCCCTGGGAGTCTGTCAGGCTGCCCCATGAGTTTGGTGTCTCTGCCCTCACTCCTCACTGGGCCCATCCTGTGGCAAGCAGCAATCAGCATTCACTCCCTGGAGAGCTGTTTGCACTGCCAGGGGAGATGCCATTTCAATCTCCTTGTCTCTGAGCCGTGAATCATTAGCTAATACATTGGAGCCCCTACCGTGTGTGGCTGTTCCTCAAATTATCCTGTTTCACAGAAGAGCAAGTCACAGAGATTCAGTTCTGCATTCGTGCTCCCTCTTTCCTTACCCAATCTGTGGTTTCTCTCCTCTCATCTTCTTCCATAGGTTCCCATACAATTTCCTCTGGGCACTGTGCCTGGGAGGGGACTGAAGTTACTGCAGGGTTTGGCAGACTCTGAGATACACATTTTCCATCAGGCTGATACTTGTCTGTAGCATAGACAGAACATGTGGGATGTGATAGTGAAGGGCACAGCCACGGTGTTCTGAAAGGCAGTAAAATCAAGATCCATTTGTCTCTGCCTTGGTAAGGTGTGAAACATCCTGTGATTACAAAATTTCTTTCCTTCTCTTATGCAAAGAGAAGGTGACAGCCAGCAATCCCTTTGGCTCTGAGAGAGACAAGACTCTGCTGAACTGCTTTTGTTTCTTCACCCCTGAGACCTCCAGAGACCTGTCAGCTCAGCCTCACAGCAGCTCAGCCAGTTGTGAGGGAGAAAATATTAACATATTTAAAGATTAAATCAAAAGTAAGTTGACTTGGTGAAAACAGAGGTTGCTAGAGAATGACTCCACATCAACAGATGAAAGCCAAATACAGACCACATTTGTTTGCCAGCTGTGATCATTTGTATGAGTTGAAGGCTGTTTCACCTGAGAGTCCTCTGGGAAAGAAGTGACCAGTTTGGGCTCTACTGGCCCTGGCAGTGTGATCTGTAAGGAAGGACACAGCTTTTGCCTCTGGCTCCCTCAAAGTGCTGTGTGCCTCGTATGTCAGGATAACAAGATCCCACTATGATTCTCTGCTGCCTGACCTTCCACTTTGCTGTTGGACTGTACACACTGTATGCTCCTGGCCTTAGGAATTCATCCCCCTGGGAAATTACTAGTCCTACCAAATGTGAAACACCTATTTTTTTTCTTGGCTTCTGAGGGAGCATCTCAATATTTAATTACTTGCTGGAGTGGGAATCTTATGTGCAAACCAGTTTCTGTACTGTCTGAGGCAATTCTCCATACCAGGATCACTTTGGTCTTTACTGGATTGGACTCATATGTCTATAATAATTACCCAGTGGTTTTAAGGTCACCTAAAATTATCTACCAGCTGCTGTTAGATCACTGTTAGAAAACTGTCTTACTAGAGAATCCCATCACGGAGTGGGGAGAGACAGAGAAACATTTTCAAAGGAGAATGTTGTAAAAATATGAAATCTAGAAATGTCAGTGGCCATTTTACTCTTCTTTCACTTGCAACATATGCTGTTCTTTATCAACTGAGGCTCATAGGAGAAACCATAAAACTATAAAAAGAGGTTTTGCAAGACTCTTTGAGACTAAACATTTTGCTTATTTTTTTTCCTGGAATAAAGAAAAAGCAAAACTAATTAAGATAGAAAAAGTAAAAATTACCAAACTAAACTGAGTATTGGCTTTAGATGGAACTGTTACAGGGTTTGAAACTTAAATGCTGAAGCTTTTTGTTAGTATTACACGATCAGAATGTGACTTTGGTGGGGAATAAAATGGAAATCCACAGGCTGTTTCCTTTGACCACTGAGCAAAATGACAGAAGTAAATGAACAAATAATGTGTGTTTCTTAATAGGGCATGAAACGAAATGATGAAGCACGAATCACTTTCCTTGGACTGTAGCTTAAACTCAGTCTTGCTCCAGATGGGAATGTGCATTGATTGCAGTGGGAGCTCCACACAGGGGAAGGTTCTTACCACAGCAACTAACTGTACCAGTTTCTATTTCCAGCCTTCTGGTAGTGCTCGATCTCATGCAGGGCTATGGCAGGGTTGGGCATGGAAACCCCTTCCTGAGTCTTCCTGACTCTTGGCAGTGTTCCTGAGCCAGACTAAAATAGCTTCTTGCAGATAAAGGTCTAACCCAGTGCCACTGAATAAAACTGACAGTGAGAGCTTTCGGGTCAGACCTTCAAAGGCAATTTTCGCTCATTTTTTATGTCTTGCTTTGGATCCATTTTTTCATAGAAACAGCTGTGCAGACATTCCCACCAGACTGCACAGAGCTGCATATTCTCCCCATCCTCTGAAGGACAAGCTGCTGCTTAAAGTGCACAAAGCTGTATTTTCAATTCATAACATGATGGGAAAAGGTGAAAGGAATATGGAGAACCAATAGTTACTACATTGTCAGCATCATGCTTTATTTGAATGTAAACCAAGTTTTCATCTCACAGAGATTTATTTTGAAAAAGAAAATATTACTTTAAGCACTTGATCTGTTCCCCTGTCTGCTCTGTCCTGCGCTCCCTCCATCCCACTTGCACTAGCTTTAAGATAATCAGAGTGCTGCTGGAAAACATAGTGCCTCTAGAAATAGGTAACTAATGCAGTTTGATTTCTGGGTTGTATTTTGTCTGTCTCTGAGGCAGTGGAGGTCACTAGAGCCTGGACAAAGGGACTGGTACTGGTGGTGTGAGAAGCACTGAGGTACCTGCAGGCAGTCAGTGATCAGCATGGTCCTTTTGATTTCTTTATTCATAGAGTGAACAAAGGATTCAATAGGGATGTAACAGTGGTACAAGGACAATAACTGGGGGAGGAGGGAGATATTAAAGCCTGTTTTGAGGTTTGGCCACATTTTATGGAATTATTTCCCTATGCTGCTGTGGGGTTCTGATCTAGTGTCAGCTCCAGTACTGGCTCCAGCAACATTTCCCACTACATTCAGTGCTTGTTTTCAGACAGAGCGTGCTAGAATGAATGCCTGAGCTTAATTCATCCACCTAATTCCTCCTCTCTTTACTGCAGCTTTCTGCCTCATCTCCTGTGTTCATCCAAAGAGAAAAATATAGCTATGACTCAAACCACAGCATTGCTGCTCTAGGGTCTGTGTATGCAGAGCTGCAGTGATTGGAGGGCTGGACAGACCATGTGTAAAAAACACTCTGAGCTTGTGTAGTCCAAGTCATGTCTGTTCTGCAGAGCTGTACTGCAAGGGTGCTGAAACTTCAGGCTAATTCTCTATCAAAATACAAAGAGCATGTAAGACAACTCTTCCAACATCAATCTTAGCCAGGCAAAGCATTTTACAAGCATCTTCCTAGTTTTATTTTGTGACAGTAGTTTCATTGTTGCTGATGTGAGTTTTTTCCTCAGTAATGGCTAAGAAATTTGATTGAGTTTTCCTTTTATGTAGAATAGTCTGGATATAAAATACCTTTGTAAAACATTCTTGTAGTGAAGAAAATTACAGCACTTAATTTTATTGTTTGAAAATTATGTGGTTAGCCACAACAGAATAAATCTAATGTAACTATTTTCATGCTGGGAAGGTGTTACACAACTGTGCTGTAAGCAAGAAAAATGTGCCTCCTTCTGTGAGTCCTTCACATATATAGGTATTTACACCAAAGAAAATAGTGTCCTTGAGCATGTTTGCATGCACTCTGCAGGAGGGAGAAAAGGCATTTCTTAGAAGTCACATCATTTGTGTGTTTCTAAGGAGGCCATCCACTGCCCTTTGCTGGAGTGAGGTGTGCAAGGGGCAGGAAACAGGATTCCTTCTTATGGAATATTCTTTTAATAATTCCCCGAGGCTTCCTTATTCTGGAGTGGTAGAAAGGCAAAATGTTCCAGCTGGAAACCATTTTATATCTACTAGAACAGATGATCAGAACTCTCAGCAGTTTCTAGGTACTATGGAAAGTTGTATTTTACTACCAGTAGGGAGTTCTCTGTGTGCTCTCCAGGAAACCCAGGGCACTATTGGCTGGGGTAAGATTGGTGTTTGCTGCTGAGTCAAATAAAGGAACAGGCAGCATGGGAGGTGGTTGTTTTGAGATCTATGTCTTTCTAAATGAATCAATATTGCAAAGGAGCTGAAAAAATGTGCAAACAGATGCAAATAAAATAGCATGAAGTGTTTACAGCAATACTTGAGTGTTAGTTTAGACCTCAGTGTGCACCAACACAAATTAGGTCAAAGATAATCAATTCAGATAAAGGTTGGTAAATATGAGACTAATCACTGAAGATTTGCCTAATCCAGGAGGTGATTGACTTTGCATAGTGAGTTCTGATGAAATAATTACATGGAAATGATATTTTTCTTTTTACAAATAAATTCCCATTAAAAATGAGAACTTGTAAACAGAACTTAAAATTGCAAAGAAAAGGTAAATCCATTATTTAATCCTGTAGAATTTACTTTATGAACAGTGGTCTGAGACAGGTTATAGTGAGTGTGTTTCATCTATTCAGTCTATCTGATAACACTTCCTGAAGAGAGTCGATATTATTTTCTTCGCTGGTGGCAAGAAGTTTTCATATAGCAACAGGAGAGATATAAACACCTAACAAAATAGGAAAATCTTATTGTAAAGCCAGAGAATTGAATAGGAAAGATTGCCTGAGGGGGAAAGAGGAAGAAAAAAGGAAGCAATTTAGTTTAATTCATTTTTAAAAAACAACAGATTTCATGCTGGTACCATCCCAATAGTTCACTGAATGAGAAATCTGTTTCTAGCTCTTTTTAGGCTTATGTTTAATTTCTAAATAGGGAATTTTCACTTTAGAAACACAGGAGTTTGATCTGCTGGTTTTGTGGTGGCTGATTCTTGGTGGTGTGTGTTCAGCGTGTGTCAAAAATCTTGACCTCAAGCTTTGTAACGTGGAGATGTATTAAGATGAGATTCTTGGCTCAGATGAAAAAATTCATTTTTCTAAGACCTGCCTGATGAGAAAGCTGACTTCTCACGTGAGAGACCTCCAACTCTGCACCAGGTATTTGTATCACACACAATGACCTGTGCAAAACAGGGAGAGGTCACATAGGAGGTATCAGGGTATGAGGTCACACATTACCTTGGTACTGAGAATTTCTCTGGGCAGCATCCTAAGTGGGACACATTCCCAGGCTGGGTATGCAATTAAGCCAATCTTCTCTAAGTCTGTGCTATGTGGGATAGCTATGACTGTGATAAGAAACAGCTGTTTGTTGTTGGAGAAAGTAACCTAAAGTCTAAGCTGCTTTTGAATAAAGCACAGCAAAATAGAGGCCTGTATCTTCCCTAAACCAGACGTGTGGGGAGGGGTGAGGAACTGTCATGGTCATTACTCTGTCTCTTTACTTGGCTGCTGGAGAGATTTGGCAGGTACATGTAGAAATGGAAAGATGCACAGCAATTTACTATACACCAACTCCTGAGCCAGGAGGAAGCAGAGAGCACAGCTGGATGCAGTACCTCTTGGCTAGTGCCCCTGTGCTGAAGCTCAGGGAAAACCAATCTCTGCAGCAGAGCTGCCTGCCTGCCACTCTGCACCAAATCAGAGGCAGGTTGGACAGCAGGAGTGACTGACTGTTCACAAACAAATGTGCTACATCCCTGGGTTTTCTGCAGGCAGCACTTACTCCAGTGCTGAAACAGTGTCACGAAAAATCAGCTAATTTGTCTCATATGCAGAGATTTTTTTGTGTGTAGAGGAAAAGAATGAGAAACCAGAAGAACAGAATATCAGGAGAAGCTTCTGGTTTTAGACCCACTGGGATATTGAGGGCACCCTCCCAGCTGGTTAGGTCAATAGGAGAATCACTGATATGAAATACACAGTGGTACTCCTCTGAAATGCCACTCTGTTATTTCACTTACAGCAAGACAAATTAGGTTGCTTAGTTTCAGATTGACATATAGTGTGGTCTGGGAGAAATTGCTTTCACACCTCACCTAAAGTCACCAGCCAAATGTGTGAAAAATCCTGTTGTCAGAGCATCTGGCAACAAGGAATATGGTACTGATACCCAAACTAGAGTTTATTTAAAATTGGAAATAACAGTAGGAAGTCTGGAAAACATTCCTGCACAATTCAATTATAGCACTTTGTTAAGTCAGTCATAATTCTCTGCAGACCTAATTATATGGGCAGCTTTTCTTTAAATCCCACTCAAAAACCACTTAATCCTTCTTTATACCCAACAGAAATGGCTGGACAATATACCACAGGCTATTTTGCTAATGGACTGTACTGGTTTTGAGAGTTTGTGGCTCAGTTCAGGCACTGGGGATGCTGAGAACAGGTGTCTGAAATGGTCCCACCAGTCGTGATGAAGCCCTTCCAGTGTGCTGTAATTGCTCTGGAAAATTTCTGTGTGTGAGCAAATCCTGTTTGCACTCTGTCAGTATATCTGAGGCACCAGGAAAGACACTCTGTGTTGCTAGACTTGTGTGTCTAATGTGATAGGAACTGTGCTGAGCTGATACTAGGCTGGCTCCTGAGCAGTCACTTGCAGAGCAGCTTGCACCTGGAGGCACGAGCTGTTGTGACCTTATCCCAGCCACCAAAAGAACAAAGAAGTTAAACCTGCCAAATTTAGAATCTGGATATTTGAAAACTGTCTCAACTGAGAGATGCAGTTGATATTAAAACAGAGGATTCGGTTTCAGCTGAGGAAAATCATGTGTGAATCCATGAATAATGTCTCTAGGGTTACTTAATTCAGTAGGGCTTGAGTTGAAAAAGGATTTTATAAAAAGACATTAATTCCAACTCCCTGTGCTGTTTTCATGGTTCTGTTTTCCTCATTTTCATGCATTTGCCTTCTAACTGGCTGAAGAGATGTGTGCAGCCTTGTTATCACTGACTGCAATGGAAATTGGCTGAGGCATGCAAATTGCCTAGACACAGCCTTGGAATCAACTTCAAAGTAGTAAGGCTGAGCCCTAGAATTGGAGTGGCAAAGCCCCTAAGGGTTTTCAAGACCCAACCTGTAAGTGTCATCAGGATAACTTGTGTTAGTGGACATGCTTCTGCATACCCTGAATTTGTTTACATCATGAGCACTTCCTGCAAATTTCAGTCACATTTAAAAAAATCTGTATTTTTGACAATATTATGGAATAATCAAATCAGGCCTGGGGCTTTTCTTTCATTGTTTATGGGAAGTATTTTCGTAGGATGTTATTTTTATCTTATTTTTTCAAAGAAACATTTAGTTCAATATTAAGTACTGACTTCTTGGTCACTAATTGCTGTGAGTGCTGAAATTCTGTTTCCTGATTTGTCAATATGGTTTGTACTAGCTTTAAAATTGCTCCCAGAGAGGGTACTACTGAAGAAAAGTCCTCCCTCTCCCCCTAAAATTTACTGGTTTGGGGACTATCCAGGATGTTGTGAGTCACAAATCAAAAACATAAAAATAGGGAAAGCGAACAGAACTCTCAGTAGTAGAAAACACCTACGTGTAAATCATACTGATACTGCTACAAAACAGCACCAAATCATACACAGATTTAGAGCTAGAAATGATTCTAGTTACAGATAATTAGGCAGTAATTTGTCCCACTGTGCTGAGTGCACACGCAAACACCCTTAGATCCAGATGGAAGAATACAAAAGCAGAGATGATGCACTATCTGGAAGTGATAGTTTAATTTGTTAGGATGGATCCTTACGATTTCCTACATGGAGAAGGAGTCTGGAATCTGTGTGTAGGAGCTGTCTGAATACAGAGGACACTGGACCTCAAAAAGCTAAGTCCTACCTTAACGAGTAAAGCCCCAGATAATGGTCAAATTAATATTTTCTTCTTTCTGACTCAACCCTCCTGCAACCAGAGACAGTCAGACAATACCTGAGCTTGTTCACAGCATCTGTCTGGTTTTTTCACCACCAAGTGAGGCCAGACCCTTTATGGAGCCATATGCTCTGATCTTAGCTTAAAACAGCTTTGGTTCCTTTCCTCCCACATCCTACTGGAAAGATTGCTTCAAAAAGTTATTGCTTTGGCTTGTTACTAGTTTCCAGTCTAAGCTTATTCTCTACCTCTGCTTAATTTTACACCAGAATTATCGTTTAACATAAACAATCCTTTCTCCTGTTCTTGATTCTTTCCCTTTAGCTAACCAAAATCTCCATTGCCAGAAGTAGATGAGTGCCACAATTCTGACAGTATCAAAAGTCAGGATCATGCTGAAATCTGAAAGCTTAAGTGCAAGGTAGAACAAATGGAATTTATAATCCAAGCACAGAATAGCAGGGTAGATTTTAAGATACATTAAGTCTGACTATCACATTAAGACCTATGCATCACACTACATTTCTACAAGAGCTCCAGACTGGTGCTGATTCACAGGGTCTTCACTGTCAGAGCAGGATAAACAGCTATTGCCAGATGAGCTGTTTTTTCAGGAGATCATTACAACCAAAATGAAGTCTTCTCTGCACAGAGCAGTTTCTTAAGACTAGAGAGGTCTTTTTTTTTTCCCTGGGGGAAGTGTAAGATTAAAGGGTTGCATAATTACCCACTTAGGAAACTGGCACTGTTATAAACTGACAAAAGACAAAGCCAAGAATAATTAATGCTTATAAATTTCACAGGATAACAAACAAGACAATTTAATTGATGCTCTTTTTTGGTTTTTTTTTTTGAGAGGCAAGATCTTTATAGATCTCATCATTATGGACTTGTGCTGGTATATATGTCTTTAAATAGGGAACGAGGGCAGAAAATGGTCCCTCAATTAAAAAGCTGGAATCATCATTTAACTGTAAAACTTCTCATTAGCAGAGTACCGAAGACCATCCTTAATTAGCAATCACTTTTACCCCTGAATGTCTATTTCTACTTGGGAATATGTAGTTGAATGAGAAAACTCAAAGCGAAATCTGCAACTCTCAGGTTCAGTTTCTAAACCAGCTTTATTCACTGTGATGCAACTTGTTCTACAGAAGTGCAGCACAGAAGATGGAAAGCAACTGAGAATCTGATTTGGGCAGTTGGCAATTACAGGCACTTACATCAGATGTGGCAGGAGTCACTGTGTGCAGTACTCTGAGTATAACACCATAGAAACCAAAAGAGTTAGAGGAAGGAGTTAATACTCAGCACTGTGAATCTGGTGTTTATATTGCAAAAGAAATCTCAGTGAGACCACAGTATACAAAAGCCTGAAATGGAAAAGAATAGGCACTGCTGCCAACGGGGTTTTTTTTTTTTTTTTTTTAAAGGCAAGTAATAAAAACTAAAAGGTCAAATCTTGGAGATAAGAACAAGAATATACAGGATAAGCAACTAAAAGGATCTTTTTGTAACCAGAGGCTCTTAGATGTGGAGCAGACGGGCAGTGATTCTGGCAGTGCAGTGGGCAACCGCACACAGTGCAGTTCTCTCCTCACCTAATTTTAAAATGAGGTCATGTGGTGGAGTGTGAGACACTTCTGAAATGGAAACTCAAGTTTTAAGACGTCTAGGCTTAAATCTGTGAAACTTTAAAAAAAAAAAAGAAAAAAGTATTCATAAGCTGGACAAAATAAACCCCAATATTACAATTGTGCTAGTGCTTTCAGACCACAGCTGAGTGATGGACAGAGCCATCTCCAGTCACATCAGATGATTTAATAGACCTCAGGAGGGAATGATATGGCAAACAGAATGAGCTCTGGTGGGTTTTAGCATAGGGTTTTTTTGTTATCATGTGGTTGCTCAAAGACTCATTCAAATTCTGTTGAATTTTTCTTTTTTTTTTCTGGCATGCATTTTTCCCTCAGCATTGACCAAAAACATCATATCACAGCCCAGCTCCACAAAATTCATCAGGTTGTTAGCAGCTTTAGAGAGTATCAACACATTTCCAAAACACCAAATCTGAACTACCAAGGCATTTTCAAACTTATTCTTCTCCTTCCAAGGCAGAAATAGCTGCATACACTGTATGGTGTAGGGCCTACTACTAAGATTTCTGCATTAAAAAAAAGCCCAAGTTTTGTTTTGTTGATAATTTTGAAGTTATTTGCATGAATGCTGATCAGGCTATTCAAAGATAGCAGAAAATACATGTAAGTTATAACAGATTTATGTTCTGGATAAAACTGCACATACTCGTTACAAGTCATGGTGGCCTGTTATGAGACAAATTAATACAGGAAATTTGAAGCAAAATCTTCCAAAATTGGTATAATTGCCACATAATAAATACATCTTTTTAGGTTGCTTGTGCCTTTTCTAGTCTTTACTAATGCTGTTAATACATCCTACAATCAGATTTTCATTTTGATTACAAAAGAAATTGGTCTGTTTCCATAAGCAATCTGTGCAAAGCAGATATATCACCCTGAGCGATGGGAGAAAGTATTTTTTATTCTCTCCAGTTGCATAATAACAATATTTTCACTGCAGCTGTTGCTGCAACAGTGATTTTCCCAGGGATTCCAACCACTACTATGAAAGCAAGATTTCCTCTTCACCCACAAATGGCAAGTGTGTGATAATTCATTTTGATCATCTCAGAGAGATGTTGTGCTCCTCTACAGGTTGTACCAGAGTGTGTCTCTACAGACATGAAACTCTGTTCTCTGGAGGAGGTGCTGGATGGACTGTGGATGTGCTGGGACTGCTCTAGCCTAGCAGTTTATCTCAGAGCACAGCACAGTGTGGAGCTGAGGTGACCAGTACTCTGTATTTCAGGTCTACTAGAAGCATAGATGCACCACAATTCCCCATGAATCTGAAAAATCCCTCGTCTTCTCTTTCTCCTTCCCTAAATGACAGTCCAGAAGCAGAGATATTTGATGACCACAACATTCCCAAAGATCCTGGCATGTAATCAGCTTTTGGTATTTATCTCTGGATCCCTCTTGCCAGAGAGGTTCCCTAGAGCTGCCAGATTTAACAGCTGCCTGTTGCCAAGCCAAGCTCTAAAGGGACTCAACCAGCCCAGAGGTTTACTCTGAGACACGGAGCATGTGAAAAAAACCAGCTTTGGGATTTCTAGGTGCCCTGCTGTCTGGCAAAAATACTGGAAGCTTTGATGCCTAGTTTAAATCAATATTTTAGGGCTCCAAGATTACCTCCTGTGCACTTTGGAGCTGCACTGCAGTTAGAACTTCTGGGTTTTTTGGAAAATTTAGCACCTACAGAAGGCTGCTCTGGACCCTCGTGCACTGGTAGGAAACAAGGGGTTTTGCACAGAGGGATTCCTTTTGACTTCATTGTAAATGCCCTGAATCCAATATGTTATCCCCCCAAATACACTGAATGCCACTTCTCTGGCATTTTCCAGCAGACACAGTGTTGTCACAAAGATTCTGGCCACTATTACTCGCAGGGACAAAGCACATCTGGCACCTAAGAAGGATATGTGCCCAGTTAGTGTCAGCTCAAAGTGCATTTCATGGATCTATGTGCCAGAGATTCCAACATAAATGTACTGCTCAAGTCATGGAGAAGTATTAACAGGTATTCAAAAGCTGTCACAGGTGCAATAATAATACTAAAAATATTTCAGCTTCCTGCTAGAAGCACAATTCAGCTGTGGTGTCTCCAGTATTCAGTGCCACTGATGGCAGTGGAAGCAAAGTGATTCTGAGAACTTTTGCACATCTAAGGGGAGTAGCACATTACTTTCTTGCTTCTCCAGTAACCACCTGCACACTACTATTGTTTTTAGAGATTACTTTTTCCACAGTGTTAAAACTCATCAGGTGTGTGTGCTCTAGTTGCCTGTTAGCTGGTTACTGAGGCCTGATGCAATCAGCAGCAAGATTCCAACCTTGACTAAATTGGCTGCCATCACCAGTCTGGTTTTGGTGCAAGAGATGAAACAGGAGAGCAAATTGACAAGCAGAGGGACGAGGTTTCCTTGAGGGAAAAGAGGAGGATACAGCATTTTATAAAAGAGCCCCAAAAATGGACTGTGTTCTGCAGCAGGATGAGAACTGATTCCTGAGATTGCCTCTGCCTCAAAGGTACTACCCTTTTCCATTTTCCACACTCTACCTATTCTAAATCACACAATGTTGCCTGGATCTAAGGGAACCCAGGGACAAAATACATTGCAGCTGTTTGTATTGTGTTTAGCTATTGGCTGTATTTATATGGTAATTCCAGCATAAAGCATTGAATAAATACCGTTCCACACTCATGCCAAATTTAGTAATTGTTAGGATTCACAGTCACAGAATGCTGCAGCAGGCTGGATTAGGAATGAGCAATTAGATGTAGTTTCTTTTCTACACAGGTCAGTTATTGGCCACTGCATCCTGCTCCAGATGGGTTAAATCAAACAGAAAACACCTGAACTCTGAATACATTTGAGGCAACAGGAAAAGGTACAGGAAAAGGCCTATGGCTGCAAGAGTGGCAATTCATGCCTGCAGATGACATGTTAGTGGCAAATTACAGGGATCATCTGATTCTTTTTACGTCAAAATTTATTTTTTTTAATCTGGAATATTTTGTACTACAACAAATTCCTTTTTCTGCATTATGCAACTATTTCAATTTCTAGCAAGTGTGCTGATTTTCAGTTGAACCATCTGGTTCTCTCTTCATCCATCTCTGACCTCTCCCTCCTGCTTATTTCTGCTTTGTTTTACCTCTTGAAAGGTCTTGAAAGCCTTGATTTTGATATGTGAAACAGCATGCAGAGTTTTCTTGCTCTATTAGCATTTATTATACTTCAGTGAAAAGGATTATTTTGAGCATTTCATTGAATTCTTGAGGAAGCCCCAAAAGTGCTGACACAGATTTGGAACAAAACTTACCCACTAACAGTATTTTAACAAGGATTATCTTATTATTGGACAATTTAAGGGAGTGGAAATAGGCCTCAAATTGCCCAGTTTAAATCCAGTGCAGAACAATGACTTGAAATAATTTTCAGCTGAAGCACCATAATTGGGTGGGCTGGACAGCCAGGTGTGTCTGCATTAGAGAAGCCATGCAGTGATCTGTGCTGCAGTCCCTAAAAGAGCTCTCAGCAGTCATGGATTGAACAAACACAGCGTCTCATTTAAGGTGATTCATCCATGTCAAAGATGGAAAAAAAATGTCAGAGTAGCTGGGCTATTCCCTTTACCTGTGCTGGAGCTCTTCTGTTGCTGAATGACTGAGATGACTCTTCAAGCCTGAGTGACTGAAAGTTTCCAACAGCAACAGATTCACAAGCAAGAAAAGGATAAACACTGTCCCATGAAGACACCCTGATCCAGCAGACTCTGTGCTGCCTCTGCCACAGACTTGCCATGTATTCACAAGCAGCTCATCACTCAGCTTTTCCTGCCTCTAGACTGTAGGTTGCTTGCACACTGCTTGAGGTTCATGGACTAGAGGTTCAGTGTGTGGCTATCAGCAGAGTAACAGTGACATAGTTTTGAGGTCCTACAGAGTAAGTTTGGGACCCTTTGTGTTATTGATACACCTCACCTTCTCTACACCTGTCTTTTGCAGAGATGATGATATCAAAACAGAGCACAACCACAGGATCACAGAATGGGTCAGGTTGGAAAGGACCACAATGGGTCTCCTGCTCAAGCAGGGCCATCCTAGAGCACGTGGCTCAGGAATTGTGTCCAGGCAGTTCTGGAATATCTCCAGTGAGGGAGAATCCATGACCTCTCTGGGCAGTCTGTTCCAGTGCTTGGTCACTCCATTGTGCACTGGAAGCCCCAAATTACAATTAAGCAGCTAATGGTCATAGGGCACAATGACCTTCTCAGTGAACAGTGATCAGTGCTCACATTGAGGGACAGCAGCAGGATTATTGCTGATAATTTCTTCTGCTTTACAGCATCCCTTACCAATTGATCTGCAACTATTGACACCAGGTGCAATGCATTCCCATTTCTCATTGGATCACTTCAGGCTTCTTTTAAAATTTTCTTTGCACTTATTGACTCAATAGACATTTTATTTTTTGTTGCTTTTCAACACAGCTGGCTGCTGTTCTGTGTCTGGCTGGCACACTGAGGGTGAAATGTGATCATTAAGTTCATACCCAGTTTAACTATATCAGTCTGAAGCAAACTGAAGTGTAAATAACTCCAGTTTACCTCTTCAGTCCCTCTCATTACATGTAACAACTTGATAATTTTATTTCTATTTAGTAATTATTCTCATTCTAATATATCTTTGTTCTTACAGTAATAATATTTTACTTGTTTCTTTGTCACTGGAAATTGTCCTGGACATTGCAGAGCTGACAAAGTAGGTTCATCCTGTCACTGACTGACTGATCTCAGTGTTGTCTCCACTTTTGCTTCATGAATTGTCTCATTCCCAGAAAAAGAGCTTAATAATGATATATGCTAAAAAATAGTTGACTACTGCATT
>NW_008660562.1:22108-28273 GCF_000695815.1 Acanthisitta chloris
AGCTCAAATCGTTTTATGAAAGAGAATTAATTACCCTTCAGCACAGCTGGTGCCAGATAGGCCATTTATCCACATTATAGCCACATTATTGAAGAGAAATTCAGACACAAACAGGTTGGTTCACAATGGTCAAGGGGTGAGGTGTGAATTCTGACCTGTGGCCTCTTCAGAGATCTGTATTTCCAGTGTTGTCACTCCTGTGCTCTACTGTATTGTTCTAGCTGCATCTTTAAGTTGTGAACTAATACCTAATGATTTCTATATTTATTTCCCTCCACTTTCAAACTTCTGCTGCCTTGCCTACATTTTTGATTCTTTTGAAAACAGTGCATCATTTTGGATCTGTTTCAAAAATATTTTCTCTGGTTCAATCCCACGTTGAGTGGGATGTGAAGGAGAATCTCTGACTGTTCTGCAAGAGGTCAGACTAGACTACTTCTTGTCATACTAATTCTTGTGCTGTCTTTAAGCACATTGTCCGGGCTTAAGGCTGGTTAGTGATTCCTTTCCTGAATTGTTGAAATCACAGTGACTTGACCCAAGGATAACACTGGGGCATTTACAGCTAGAATTGCATAGTGCAAGGAAGTTAAGTTATTTTTTCTTCTGTTTTCTGAGCTATTGATAACTAATTCTATAATAGATATGTATGTGTAGTGTATTTGTGGTGTATCTTCTAATTACCAGGATTATTGGCTTTAATTCATGGTATCATCAGAATTACTTCCTATCTCCTGCTTATATTTTTGGCAGATCCATTTGCACCAAAGCCAATTCTGCTGCAGGCAGTGAGAAGAGAGGTGAGCCCGTGAGAACCTCATGATATCTGTGCTACACATCAACTGCACATACCCCAACAAACAGTGATTTCTCTTAGCAAAATCCATCTTCTACAGGCAGCATTTGTGTGCTCAGACACACAAGGTAGCTTTACTTTCACCAACCAGTTTTGAACCTGAGTTTTAAAAACAGCTACTGAGAAAGGGTTGTCCTCTCAGGAGAGGTATTTCTAAGTCTGTTTCACTTTTCTACTCAAGATTCTGTTATAAAAGGGAGTTTTAATATTTTTTCTCCCCATTTTCTTCATGAAGAAGTGAAGCCAAAAGTTGCAGACTAACAGGACAACATATATTGTATATTTTTAAATACAAAGGAAATATATTTTCTTTATATACTATAGAATTTCTTTGTTTTCATTTTGTGAGAACAGGTCTTGGTGAACTAAGCTCATGCAGGGGTTGTGTTTGTTGAGATTTTGTGCTTTCGTTCCTACTCCAAGTTTCTGTCAGAAATTCTTCTCAATCTGTCACAAGGGACTTCAGAATTTGTCTCCTCTTAATTAATTGAACAGCTCTTTTTCTGATGCTTTTTGTCTGCTGTTTTCTGCATGGTCATGCTGAGTACATTTTGACCTCTCCATTTCCCTTTTCCTAAATCAGTACAGCTGAAACAGTCCTGCTTTCAGGAATATCTCTCCATTTGGGTACCAGAACGTGCAGGCACTCTATTTTTCGGTCTCCAAATTCTTGTTCAACATGAAGGTCAACTATGGTGAACCTTTGGACTATGGTTTTCCAGAGGCCAAGTAGCTCTTTCCCAAATGCACCTTGTATAAATTGGTTCCTTGTACCTTCAGGAGCACAGTTCACAGCCCTGTTTCTCTCTGGATTACAGAGGTAATGCATCAATTATAGAGAAATAATCATAGAAGGTCCTTGGCCTTACCAGTGCCAAATAATTACTACAAAGTGCTTTTTGCCTCCTCAGCTAATTTCAATGCCCTTGTGAGAAACACTCAGCCCCTTGCAGGATTATGCCCTGCATCATTTCTAATCACAGCCTTGGCTCTTCCCTGGTGGGGCTGAGCTTTAGCTGTTAGTCAGGCTGAGACAGTGGAATGTCATGAGTTAGAAGAATTAAAGATGGGGAAACATTAATTTTAGATTGGACTCTTCAGAGTTGCAAGTAATTTCTTGGAGGGAGTTCTGTAGCAGTCTGCAGCTGTTCTTCCAGTTTGTAGTGATATCAATAGCTGTAGTTCTGTACAGGGCTGGGATTCCTTAGAGGTATGATAGAGTCTGACTAACAAAATGATTGTCACTTCGGCTTAGGGATTCTTTCCCTTCAAAATGGTTACATTGAAAGTAATCAGCAAAATAACAGAGAAACCAGTCAACATAGCATTCAGCTAGAATATTTTTTACTACTTGACTTAATTATCCCATAGTCAGATAGGTCTGTCATTTAATTTACATTCCCCAAAAACACCATTAAGGCAGTTTGACTAGCTTAATTCATTTTTTCTGCTTTCACCCACAGATCAACTTGACATCATTTCAATGGCTGAAACAACAATGATGCCTGAGGAAATTGAGCTGGAGATGGCAAAGATCCAGAGACTTCGGGAAGTCTTAGTCAGAAGGGAATCAGAACTCAGGTTTATGTAAGTATCAATACTTCTGGGAAAACACTATGCAAAATTAATCGAAATAGGAAAGGATGCTATTTAAAAGACTTTTATCTGCTTGACATTTTAAAAGGAAGAAGGATAAACGCATCCCAGTTAAGTGAGTGCCTGCAAAATGCTGTTGGGAAATTATTTTTGTAGTTGCAAAGGAAATTACCCTTTTTATTCAGCATGATGTGCAGAATACATAAAATGGATCTATTGCTCATGAAAGGGAACTTTAGCAAAGTGTGAGTCTATAGAGCACATTTTCATACCTGATTTCAGTCCTTTGTGGGAAGGATATTTATCTGAACAAATATCAACAGGTAGGGGATTTGGAGCTTCCACAGTCTAACCCAATTCAGGCTGTATTCCTCACTTCATTAGCAATCTTAGACAGCTCATGTCACAAGAGAGCACACTGTGTTCTGCACTAATAGCAGCCAAGATTTGACATTTGTTAAATGGAAGCCATTAAGTTATGAAAACAAAACACAAACCACATTTTGATGCATCAAATGAAATAGCAATACTCCAAGAGAGATTTTCAAAACTGCCAAAAGAAGGTCAGGCATGGGAACCTCACTGAAGGTGCATGAATATTAATCCAGTTCTGATCGTGGAGTCAATAGGGTTTATATTCCTAAATAATTGAATTTAGAAGATCAGGACTTATTAATAAAAGTGTATTATTAGGAAGTCTCATCTGTCTGTGAGTACCTGAGGTCAGAAACTAATACCTTTGCTGACAGGCCAAGAACTTCAGTAGATGTAAAACCTGCTACCTTTGCATTAGCTTCAGTAGCCTGAAAAAACTAATTGCTCTCTCCTCTTGTTAAAATACACAGGACTGGTACTTTAACCCTTACACATGGAGGTTAATATTAGTGCCCTGACTTGCACTGCCAGAAACTGGAAGCCTCTCCCACGGACAGCACAGACATCTGACTTGGAGTACTATCCCAGAAGAGTTCTGCCCAGAATCACTGCTTAGAGCTTCAGTAGCCTGAAAAAACTAATTGCTCTCTCCTCTTGTTAAAATACACAGGACTGGTACTTTAACCCTTACACATGGAGGTTAATATTAGTGCCCTGACTTGCACTGCCAGAAACTGGAAGCCTCTCCCACGGACAGCACAGACATCTGACTTGGAGTACTATCCCAGAAGAGTTCTGCCCAGAATCACTGCTTAGATACCTTTGAAAGTAAGGACTGCTGATAGTGGCACTGACCTTTAATAATGCTGTAGTGGTCCAAATAAAGTAAACAGGAAAGGTTTTGTCACACCTGCTCCTGATAGTCAAATAACTACTTGGGTATTGGCTTGTACATAAATGTAATCCAGAAGAAGCCTCATCATTGACCCCTGCACTTCTCTTGACATTTTCTATGTCAAACAAAGCATGAAATAAACTGTCCCAGTGAATGAGAGTGACTATTCTGTTTGTTCTGGTATCCAGTCTGTTCTTTTGATTTCCCCCATGCTCACACTCTTTACTCTGTGTGCCTAGCAGGTGTTTGAGTAAGGGATTTAACAAGAAGAGTTTGCTTATTGGAAAGGGAATAAAACTGACATTCATACTGCACAACGGTTCTCTTCCTACATTAGCTCTCACCCTAACACACTGCCTAGAGCTGCCCAAGAGCACTCCCCAGCCAGCCATTCACTGGCTGAGGAAGGAAAGCTCTTCAGAGTCTCCACAAGGCTTGGCCCTAGGTATTGGCAAAGCAGGCAGGTGGCAGAGGCAGCAAGTGCCAGAGATGGCCCCAATTTCTAAGTTGTGGAAAGCCAAACTTGTTGCTGCTGCCACTGTCTTCAGCCACTGCCACAGCTGCAGTGGGTCAAGATGACCACTTTTCCAGGGATATTCACACAGCTTTCTAGCCCAGCTGTTCCCTGCTCTGTGGCAGCATATCCTGACACTGTCCTTTAATCCTTGAGGCAGTTAAATTCAGTTTGTTAACAGCACTGAATGAAATGGTGAGATAGATCTGTCTCTGCCCTGGCACTCTACTTGCAAACCAAGACTTCACTGATCAGGACTTTTCCAGCCTTGTGTTGGCTTCCCATCTTTCTGTATGCATTTACAACAGGCAAGTTCTTCATATTGGTTCATCAGCTCTGAAAGCAAAAGCAGCCTCTCTCACTCTCAGAGGCCTCCAGAATTGGAACATAATTCCCTTGATACCTTTTAGAAGTCAAAAATATTGTCCATTTGACCTTATCTAATTTTTACAAATGTTTGTACATTTTATTCCTGACAGAAGCATGTTGCTAGTGATACTCAAGCAGTACCTGATCTTTACTGCCTTTCATGCTGAGTAGTTTACACTGACAGAGGGGCTTGGCTGCATTTGTCTTTGAGGGCAAACAGCTTTTAATGACAAATATATTTTAATGACCTCTTTCTGATATTAACAACAGAACTCACCATTACCTCAGTGGTCCAAGTTTTATATCTGTTTAAGCAAATTGCATTAACTCCTAGACATACTGTGGTAGATTGTATGTGTGGCTGTATTTATTTTTGATTCCTGATGTAATGCATTGCCAGTGTCCCAAAACCAGAAATCTCTATGTAGGTCAGGAATTTTAGTAATGGATTTCTTCTGACAGGAGTAGATTCCCCTAGGAATGACCTATAGAACCAAATGCATGAGGCTGAGCTGCCTCAGACAGGTTTAAGGCAGACTCCACTCTGAGCACTGCTAACTAGCAGCACTACACCTACGCTCAGACCACGGAGTTCAAGACCAGCTTTAATGAGAACCAGATCTCTTTAGTTCTTCCATCTGCTTTAGTTTTCCTTTCAATTATAACAAAAGGATAAAACACACACATAGTAATAGAGAAAATGCGTGGTATGTTCTTTTTTTCCTCTCATGCTGTTAGCAACAGAATAGAAATTCTCTTGAGTTAAATTGGGCTTTTTTTAGTCCTTATAAAAGCATGAACACGATGAAATAATTCTGTATTACACATCCAGCTTACATTTCTAGCTACATTTTTTTTAAAGCAATGGTTCATTCTTCTCACTGTCTGTATGACTGATCTTTTTATTCACATGGAGCCAGATCCTAAAGCCAGGACAAAGTACATTGTAGCTGTGCTCCAAAAAAGCAGAGCTCTGTGGCTGTGCTCTGAGTGTCTCACCAGCCCCAGAGGTGGCCACAGCTCCCTCCTGTCAAAGGCACAGAGCCTGTCAGCTCTGCTTACACACACCAGCTCTTCACAGCACAGACACTGTCTATAAAAATACTCACACTCACGACTAAGAAAACAAAACCCTGCAAGCTAGACCTGCTGCTGATGGAATTCAGAGCAAACTCTTTCTCTGTCAGAGTGGTGCAGGTTTAATCCATGGAATGAACATGCTCTATGGCTGCTAATTGAATGTACTGTTTTCCTTGAAGAAGATGCACAAAGATCAGGATGGGATAATAATAAAACTCACTGCTAGTGATGTTTGAAACAGCTCTGCAGCAACACATATTGTCTATTGTTATGCACACATTTTGCCCAAACAAATGCAGTAGCCATAAAATAAGGACATTTGGCAGAGAACTGTTCCAGGTTAGCATATCAGCCAGTAAAAAACACCCAACAAACCCAAGTGGAAAAAAACCAAACCCTAATGAGGTCTAGGTGTTCAATGGACCTGGACTTGCTTTGCATTTTTCACTGATCTGTGTATGAACCAGTAAAAATTATTCC
>NW_008660562.1:28297-32231 GCF_000695815.1 Acanthisitta chloris
TTCTGGCAGTTCCTCAGCTGTGATCTGTATAGCACATGTCTCTCTTCAAGTGATATGAACTCTACATGAGGGAGTCTTTGGCAGAACATAGACTCACAGAATAGTTTGAGCTGGAAGGAACCTTTAAAGACCCTCTAGTCCAACACCCTGCAATAAGTAGGGACATCTGTACCTAGATCAAGTTGCCCAGAGCCCAGATCAGCTTTTCCTTGAATGTAGCCAGTGATGGGGCATCCACCTCTCAGCAGCCTGTGCCACCTTTCCTTGCTGTGACAATTAAGGCCCACAGTAATATTGTGAGGTCCCACAGTGACCTCCCCACTGAACACAGTGACACCAGTGACCAATGAAGTCTTTAGGACAACAAAAGCAATAAAATGAAACCTGCTCCTGCTTCGAGACACAAATGTTACATTGCAGCATTCACACTTGGTAACACTTCAGTATCTAAATAAAATCTTTACTGAACAGTTCATCATCACTAAAAGCTTTAGAAAAGTCACTCTGTCAGGCTGAAACAGAGAGTGGGATGGTAAAGCAAAAAAAGCCAGATACTTAATCATCATTATTATTTCAAAGCAAGTTCTAAAGTGTTTGAGAATCAGACAGTGGAATTAAACCCAACAGTAAAAGGATTTAATAGTATTAGACTTATAAAGTGGAACAGAGTAGCATTCAAAAACCATACAAATCTATACATAGGGTTTGTCTCACACATATCCAAGCAGGCTCTGTGTCTCATCTGTTACCCTGTGTCTGTCAAATATACTATTAGTTCAAGAAACCCAGATTTTCAGTTTTCAAAATCAAACTGAGGAGAGTTTCAACTATATTTGAACAAATTTCACATGCATTTCTGTGATGAAGTATTGAGTTAAAACTTCCAGGCTTGGTTTGTTTTGTTTTGTTTTGTTGTGGTTTTTTGGTTTTTTTTTTTTGGTTTTTTTTTTTTAGTTTTTGAATTTAGAATCATATAATCATAGAACCATCAAGGCTGGAGGAGACCTCTAAGATCATCGAGTCCAACCATTAACCTGTCACTGCTGTGACCCCTAAACACTAAACCATATCCTCCAGGATCAGATCCAGACACCTCTTAAACACTTCCAGGGATGGTGACTCCACCACCTCCCTGGGCAATATTCCAGTGCCTGAACACCCTGACAGGGAAAAAAGTTTTCCTAACATTTAATCTGAATCTCATTTCCCCCCACACTGTGAATAAACAAGGTGCCTGAACGACAGGGAAAAAAGTTTTCCTAACATTTAATCTGAATCTCATTTCCCCCCACACTGTGAATAAACAAGTTACTTTGTGTTGTCCTGGGTATTAAAATCACTCACAATTTTCGCTCTGGACCATCAGCAGAAAGGTTGATCCTCTCAGGAAGAAGTTTTCCACCTATAGAAAGAGATTTGGACACTCAGCAGCAGCAGCAGCCCAGGGGATACTGCAGTCAGTCAGGCACCACACAGAGACATTTCCCCCCACACTGTGAATAAACAAGTTACTTTGTGTTGTCCTGGGTATTAAAATCACTCACAATTTTCGCTCTGGACCATCAGCAGAAAGGTTGATCCTCTCAGGAAGAAGTTTTCCACCTATAGAAAGAGATTTGGACACTCAGCAGCAGCAGCAGCCCAGGGGATACTGCAGTCAGTCAGGCACCACACAGAGACCTCACCTGCATGCAGGTTTATTGTTCTGGTTAAAGAAGGGAAAGGGCAGCGAAAAGTTCCTTTAATAAGGGTTATACTTCATTTCTTACATGTAGAGGGAGTCCTGCATAGTGTTGCTCCACTGCAGAGCCTTGGCAGGCAGTGCAGATCACTCGCCCTCACGGCTGAGGTGAGCTCTGGGCTGCTGAGGGCAAATCCTGCTCTGTCCTGTGACTGCCCAGCCACTCCACACTGTGCCTGGGGACACGGCAGCGAGTTTTGTCCCTTCCTCAGCACCTCCCTGCCCTGCCCGTGCTGTCCCCTGTGTGGCACAGAGGGCTGGGACCTGCCACCCATGGCCCTCCCAAAGCTGTTTCGCCATCAACCACCTCCAGTGCTCCTGGCTCTCGTGTGAGGCCCTTTCAGGAGGCCTTTGTGAAATCTGGGGAATATTTGGCTGCTGGGCTGTTCAATGCATGTGTCCTCTAGCTGGTCTTCAAGAAAACCACTCACTGGCTCAGATCACCTCAAGGACAGGACTCCTGTCCTAACCTGAGCTTAGAACTCTGTGGGGCACAGCTCTGGAAATGAAACAATCTGGCAAACAGCTACTGACAGCTTCCAGAAATTGCATCATGCCTGGCTGGTGGACAAGGCAGGCATGTACTAATATCCCTGAAATTGTTAAAATTCAGAAGGTGTCTTTAAGAGGATGATGCAATTTCATTGCATCTCCCTACCAGGCCCACAGATTGTGCTGTCCCCAGTCTCACAGAGCACCATATACTGTTTTTTAGTGACAGACCAAGGATTCACTGTTGGAGGGGAATACTTGTGTTGGCTCTTAGACAAACACACGTATTTCTGCAGTCTGCTTATCACAGTATTTAAATAGCAGCTCCCTAAAATTACAGAAAAAGCAATCTGTGAGAACAGTGGAAACATGTATCCTGGAAGTCCATGCTATTTCCAGCTGAATACCTGCTTGCTATGAAGAGTTACCTCAAGTTTATATGGAAAGAACTTTCAGATTATAAAATCATCCTTCCTCAATTAGGTAAAGCCACAATTTATGTTGTACAATCCCATTTTAGCTCAGGCAAGCAGAGTCACAGCAGAACAGATGCACTGTGTTTTGGTCTGTAATTACATTATGGGTTCTATTTTTGTCTCGAGACCCTGCCTCAATTAATGCCCACGATGGATCTCCTCAGGGTGTGTCCTGGTTGTGTAGCTATTCTGGCTGTTTGTAGCATCTCTCCTTCAATGCTACTGGTACTATGAAATTTCATAAAATTATGCCAGGAGCTGTTGTGACCATCTCCAGCCAGCCCAGGAAATGAAAATATATCTCGAAGCCATCATATGCTATCTCCAGCTCTGCTGGGTTTATTTTTAGAATAGCTGAGGACTCAACATGTATTGATATGAAGGAGACAATATGTACAGAAAAGGAGCAGTTTATAGCTAGCCAGCATTCCCCCTCATTCACTTCCCAGGCTTCTCTCAGCTCCTGTCTTAAAATCTTCTCTATAAAAAGAGTTTTGGGTCAAACTGTAAATGTTCAATCTGTCTGTGCTGTTAAGGAAAGCAAACACACTGCTTCAGAACATGCACATTTTCTCTTCCTTTCTAATTCTCCTGTCCCACTTCCTTTTTTTTTTTTTTCCTTTCCTGGTGAGATAACAGGCCCAGAAGCTGAGGGAGTTGCTGAGGCAGAATCCTCTTTATTGCACATTTAATGTGTTGCTGCTATGGATGTGTGTGACTTCAGAAGCAGTTTAGGATTCATATCACTGGAGGCATGGAGACCTACTGTGCTGAAAGACAGGACTGTAAAAATGGATAATGCACATGTTACCTCACTTCAGCTGCCAGAGACAGGCAGCAAAACCTCACACCTCTGACACAGATCAGATCAAAACTCAACTTCAAAATCCCTTGTAGTGCAAAATTCGTGCATTTTAAAATGCATTAGTGTGTTCTGACCCAGGAAATGTTATTAATACAGGTGAGATCTCATCACCCACAGTTACTGCCAGTGCTTGTGAAAAGGCATGGGGTTCTTATAAAATAGCATCCACTGTCATCATGAAAGATGCTCTTTGGGAAATCTGCCAGTGCCAGATACTGCTGGCTTTCCAGATGGAAAGCAAGACTTGAATCCAGCTATATTGGATGACCTTGAACTAAAACTGTGCAAGTTGCTTCCACCTGTGATAACTGCCTTGAGCCTGTTATTTCTACTGTGTAGAAGACACTGAATGGCAATTTT
>NW_008660562.1:32262-52212 GCF_000695815.1 Acanthisitta chloris
GCCCTATTAGGTTGCTTTAGGCAATTACTGAAAAAAGTTTTACTTACCTCATTAAACTTGGTTTATAACAGAGTATTTGCTTAGTGTCTATGTGGCTATTACACTGCTAAACTAATACTGAGAAGAAGCCAAATTAACTTCCAGACTGGCTTGGCAGAATTAAAATTGGTCATTGTCTTTGTACACTCTGACTACACACTATTAGATGAGTCCCTCTTCCCCAGACTCCTCATAATATCTACATCATCCAAATTCTCCATACATCTATTCAGGTTTTTAGACAATTTTACACTACGTTTGCTTACTTGAAATCCCATACCTTTTATAAAGACAAGTTTGCTGCAACTTGACTTTCCCCTGGCAGTTTCAGAGGTTCATTAGCTGTCCAGAGTATGTAATTAATCCCTAATTTGGGGTTTTTAACTTGCTTCGAATCAGGCTTACTTTCTCTTTACTTGCCTTCCTAACCTCTATCCTTTTCCCAGTTTGCAAAAACCCCATAAATCTGTTTTGCTGATGCAACATTGCTGTATCCATTGCTAGTAGCAGTAGAGGTAGGATGGTCAGCAATGGTCGTTCTGTAAGGTATTGGATATAACTTAGAGCAAATTCATGGAGAAAAATTTATGGTCCATCTTCCTTATAAGAACAATATCACATCCAGTGAGGTCAGATAGGAGTCTCACCTTTATGTCTTTTGCAGTATGCACAGCACATTGGTATTTTAAATAGAAAAAGCTATGTCTGCTGATTATCTGGCTTTGTGCAACCACTGCAAAGGGAAGCAACATGAAACTACACAACAACTGCAGAAGTGAGAGGTTAATTCCTTTGGTGATGATAGCCTTAAGTAACCCAACTTAGAAATCCTATGTCTGAATTTAAAATGAGTGCAGTAAATCTATTAGACACAGAGAGGGAACATGAAACGAAGTGTCTCTCATTACTGACTGAACTCAGAAAGCAATGCTGTACTACAAAGCTTGCAGAGATGTTCCATTCTGAAGTGAGAAAAGGCAGCAGTGATTCCTGTCTTTGTATGAACAAAGCTCCTTTCAAATTTTAATTATTTCTTCAGCCAAATATTTTATCTCTGTTGCTAGTGCCTCACTAATGTAACATAACTGTGATTTCTCAGTGGCTTAATGCCATGTGTGGCAGCAGTGCCACGCACTGAGCATCCCCCTGGGGAAGGGTGAGAGGGAGGGAGAGTGTAAAGAGATGAAACAAAGGTGTGAATAGCAGTGGTAACTCACTGATTATATATTGCTAAGCAGCTGTTCTGACTTTTGCTTTCTTGGGTGCTTTTGATTCTTTCTCCTACTTCTTGTCTTTGTGCTGTATATTATCTATTTTCTCTCATCTAAGGTTAAGCATGGGATTCTCTTAGGACTATTTACCAATATGTACAGCATCTAGTACTTTTCTCTGAGTTTGGGATTTTGCTCTTACTGTAGTGCAAATAAATAACATAATAAGCAAGATTTTTGTTCATGAATAGAGTTGTTGTCAGTGTTTTCTGATAAGATCTGTCTTTTCATGGAGAAGAGTAATAAATCTTTTCTCCTTCACAGTTCTATAATCTCAACAATAGAGTGTCACTTACTGTGATTTCCTTCCTTCTTTTTTTTTGCTGATTGTATCTTGCTCTAGGAAGAGAGGATGCACTTTGGGATGCTGTAGAGAAGGAAGCAGTTGAGTGACTGATACATAGCATTCAATAAATACACCTCAGGTTGTCACCTTCATAAGATAAGGTGTCATTAGGGAAAACACCAAGCCCAGATGTATGAGGGATTCCATGGCTGAACCACTGATAGCCTGGTGTGGCACATGCTCTTCTGCAAGACAGGATAAAATTGTGGTTGTGTCTGTGTGTTTCTGGCCTTTCCCATCCCAAGCACACTGCAGTGGTGTCTCACCTGCAAATACCCAGAGTCCTTGAGGAAATAACCAGGAAACTGTAAGCTGTGAAATGGCACAACATGGTTTTGTAATGGCAGTTGTCAGATAGTCAAAGCTTAAGGCTTTTGAGATTAAGAACAGCATTTCCAGGGGACTGCAATGGATCTGGGAGCCCAAGGATGTCAGTGTGACCACTGTACAACTGGAAACTCCTGGAAGGTCCAGCTTGGCTGAGAGTATCCCAGCACTTTGCATGGAAGCCTGGAAGCCTCAGGAGTTCAGGACAAAATTGCAAAGTTCTGGACTCTGAGCTTTAAGCTAAAAGCTTAGAGATCAGCTCTCAGAGGAAAGAAAAATGCCTTTGTTCAGTTTGATCTCTCTGCAGACCTATCTCCTTTGCCCTTTGGCAGCAAACAGTCAACCCCAGAGGAAAACATGACATTACACTTCCATCTGCATGGCAGCAAAAATGGTGCATTAAAATGCTCAGAATGAAAAAGGATTTCTTTTAGTGGTGGAGGATGGTAAACATATCATTAGCAAAGTATTTAATTAATTGTAGACCTAGCACTTGGTAGTTGAGATGTTTATGTCTTAAAAAAGAAACAAATGTAAAAGGAATTTTTATTATTATCTCTGTTAGACAGCTAGGAAAAGGATTCTTAAATAGAGAATTTGCTTTAAATAGTATTTTCTACATTGAATAAATGTTGTTTTTGCCACAAAATGCTGTTAATAGAAGAGGGAGCAGCTTTAATCTTTTGACATAGCCATTTTTAGTCCAGTAATTTCACACTGTATTTCTAAATGTAACCTTTAATCCCAAATTGTTTTTCATTTCCCAGTTCTTAGCTTTTGCACAGTTGATCTTCCTATAGGCAATGATGTTCTGTAATAATGTGTAACTTTTGCCCTGTGGTATTTCACTGTTCTTTCTCACTTGTCTCCTGCTATAAATAGAGGAGTGTACAGTGTATTGCAAAGTCCTGAAACTGACTGCCAGTGTTTGATTTTACACCAGAAACCTTTATATACTTTTCAGCTTTGATAACAAATAGTTGCTCTTCTGGTTTTAGAAATAAGAAAAGGTCAAACATGGAAGTAAATGAAGAAGGAAATTTATCATCTATTCTGCTAGAGACAATACATAGCCACATCTAGAGTTTCCTCCTCCTGCTGCCTAAGAACACAAAATGAAACTCCCAGATTAGTTTAAATGAACCAGGCACATAAGTTGGCCCTGTGCTTTTCCATAGTCTTCTGCACACTACTGCAATGGGGTTAGATACTTGTGAAGTGAAATCTGACTTCTCTATTGTATGTTTTCAGACAAATTAGTCAGTCTTTGCCATGTGGAGAAACACTCCTCTCCACACTGGGGCATTTTCAGAAAAGCTCCTCTTGTTACTATCAAAATCGACTTTCTGAGTAGCAGAGGAGATGGCCAAGCTCAAGAGAATTTAACAGTGTCAGTGAAAATGAAAACCAGACAGCTTCTTTAGACACTGTTCTGAATTCCTGTGAAATATGCCTTAAATACGACCTCCAGAGACTGAGATTTTCACATCCTGCATCTTCCACTCTGAAACAACAGTTAAATTACAACATTACTTTGCAAGTTGCTTCTTTCCACTGTTCCTCCAGCAGAGAGCACTTCTAACAAGAAAAGTTAGATAGACTTACTTTAATAGCTGAAGTTAATCACAGGACTTCTGATTTGTAACTTGACCTGCCAAGCAGGCTGGTCAGCAATCTGTTATCTTAATTGCCAGCTCTGTGTCTTCCAGCCCCAGCAGCATCAGGTGCTGAGCTAAATAACAAGGTGATAAACACACACCATAATGACTCAAACAACGTGTTCTATATTCATTAAACGTTGCCTGTGATTTCACAGATTTAGAATTGGAAGCTTTAAGTAACTCAGCTGAGTTGACAGGGACAAAATAGAGTCAAATTTAGAAGAGGGGCAGCAGGTGGGGTTGGTCTCTTCTCATACCTAACAAGCAACTAGACAAGAGCAAATGGCCTCAAGTTGCACCAGGGGAGGTTTAGATTGGATATTAGGAAAAATTTCTTGACTGAAAGGGTGATCAGGCATTGGAACAGGCTGCCCAGGGAAGTGGTGGAGTCACCATCCCTGGAAATGTTCAAACAAGTGAAGACATGGCACTTGGGGACATGGTGTAGTGGTGACCATGGCAGTGCTGGGTTAACAACTGGACTCCATAATCTTACAGGTATTTTCCAACCTTAACAGTTCTATGTTTTTGTAAAGTTACTGTGTCCTTGTATTCCAAGGATACTTTCACCATTCCAGATTCCCCACAGCTTTGGCAAGACACAAACACCTGCAGGCAGCCTCCACTGAACTCCTTCTGCCCCACCTCAGTCCTTATTTTAACAAATCTGCAGCTTGCCAACACATCATCATCTCTGTCTGTATTAAATCTCTTTTACTTCTACACATCTCTTTTTACTTCAGTCACCCAAGTTTCTCCATCACTGCTGGTTGCTCTTGGCTGGTGTTTGGCACGTTCATCGGTGACACCACCAAGAAGATCTTTGAATCCCTATTGAGACCTTCTTCAGACACATATAACCATGTCAGCCTGTGACTTAGCACAACACCTGACTCTAAGCCCATCTCCTAGGCTGGCATTATCAAAGTCTTCAGAAACTCCAACAATTACAAGCATTTTACTCCTGGGACAGGAATATTTTAAAACAGAACTAAAAATAACCTAAGTGCCTGCAAATCCTCTTGGAAGTAAGGGAAGGAAACCAGCAAACCCACTCTACGTTCTTTTTTTAACTTCCAGCACTTTAATGCAATAACAGAAAACAAAAGAATCTCAGACCTCCTCTTATAGATATGCTAGATGGAGCACAGATCTATTTCTGGCTCTGAAAGTCGTTCAGCAAAGGCAGAAGCTCTCTAGACACTGAGAGCTCTGCTCCTGAAATCAATGAAAAAGATATTTGATGCTATTACTAATAGTTGTTACTCTCAAATGTGAAGTATATGTCAGTCTTGTTGGCCAACTCTTTCTTTGGCTGACCATTAAGGTGAGTTTTCAGTGATTTTCCTATGACTTTTCACTGTATTTTTTGCTTTTCTCCTATCCATGTCTCTAGGTGGTACCTAGGGAATTTGATTTTCGGCCTTGGCTGAAAAGAAGATAGAAAAATTTAGCTGTTATGGAATCATTTCGATGGAAACAAAACAAAATTCTTCTGTGTCTGGTACAGAATGCTTCTTTTTCAAGTCCTGCCTCCTATTATCTTCCACAGCCTTTGAGACCTGCCAGGGCACAGCTGAATGGGAGGTCTCCTCTCAGTTTCCATGCCCTGCTCAGTCCAGATGGTGCACAGCAGAGGTGACTCATGCTGTCACCTCACTTGTGGATCTTATGGGAATGACAGTGCTGAGAGCATTTTTCTCCTGGTAACTGGACCACAAAAACATGTAATGGGGCTGAGTCACTGTGCCAGATTACTTCAGACTCTTCCGACCCACTTATTTTCCTGTCATTTTGTGACACGTTTAGAAAATCTTTTGCTCATGCTGTTTATTCATTATGAGTTTGTTGGTTAATTTATTTTTTTTGGCAAATAGAGTCTGCTTTTAGGTTTTGATGTTATAGCTTGAAATACCAAGAGAGGAAAGAATAATACACCCTTATGTGATATCTCCAAGCAGGCAGAAGGTTTTTCACAATAAGCCATCGAGAAAAGCAAAATTGCAACAGCATGTCAGGAATACATGAAGCACACTGGGAATTCATCCCTAGCTCAATACTCTTACAAGTACTCCAGGAATGGATTTGGGCTCTACACACTGGGAATTCATCCCTAGCTCAGTACTCTTAAAAGTACTCCAGGAATGGATTTGGGCTCTTAACAAGAGAAATGTTTTATCAGACTCATAACTCATGTGTTTAAGATTTCTGGGCAGATATTTAAAGCTCAGCTCTGGTGGAAACACTGCCATATTGTAACTGCTGTTTGTTTTACTGGTGTTTTTTCCACAACATGGAAAATGATTTCACAGGAACTGGAAAGAATGTACTACTTATTCCAGAGAACAGGGAGTTCAGCAAAGTTTGTATATTGCAAATTTTATGCAAATGTCTCTAGCAGCTTTGCAGGTGACTCAGCCAGGCCTGGAGGATGCTGTTCCCATCCCTGTGCTGTATCTGTAGGAAAAAGCTGCTGCATTCTGCACAGACCAACGACCTGACTCTGCTGCCTTCCTTCAGGAAAGCCCCAGATACACAGGGAGCCTAACAGTGCTTTTGAATAAGCTGGACAATAGTCTGTGTGACTTCTCCTCCAGCCAGTCTCTGTACTGAGAGACTTATAGGAGAGAACGTGCTGCAAAATTAGGCTCAGTGTGTTTCTCCAGCTTCTCTGGAGGTTAGGGGACCCAAAGGAGTTTTGTTTCCTCTACTCTGCAGATTGCTGCTCTCTTTAAGGTTCCCAAAAGCTCTTTTTACTTCCTAAAGAGATCTGATAGTAATACAAATATGCTCTCAGTCAAACCCTGCTGACTATCCAGCTTTCCAATGAGAAATCCACGGGGATTTGTTGGTTGTTTTTTTTCAGAAGCAGCATTAACTTCTCCTGGGACTCTTCTAAATGCTCACATCAAACCAAAGCCTAGGGGGGAAAAGAGAGGAAGTTTCATAGCACCAGTACAGATTGAATGGCCTTCCAAGTGCTTTCCTGCCCAGGAGTTGCTCTACTTCCCTTTTTCTTGAGACAATAAGGTGACTCTTGGCCACAACAGCAACTGGACCCCACACTCAGAATTGTTTGCTAGCACATGTATGATGTGTTTTATAGTTATAAGCAACTCTAGTTAGTTCCTGCTTTCAGTAAGTCAGATGGATGAAGCATTAACCTGGTCCCACATGTCCCACAGTTCTCCCTTTAGCCATTTAACCATAGTTTTTATTTTTACTTTTTTCCCTAATCGGCACCATGGAGTAGATGAAACACAAAGGCTGTTTGACACAGATGGGAGGAAAGATGCTCCATGTGCTTAAGGGGGTTGGTACAGATGGTAGATTTAGTTTTTGTCCAGTATCAAAAGGCACTAGCCTACAGAACTGGGACTCTGGAGAGGTCATTTGGCTCATGACTTTTGGAATTCAGGTTGTCACAAAGCTGTTACAGCCCTTAAGTGCTTTGGCCACGTATTCACTTGTCTCCTGTGAGCTACAAGGCAGGAACAAAGTTTAACTCTCAGGAAAATGTGATACTAACAATATACATGGAGAGCTCTAGCTACATGCTCTGCAGCCAAATTAAAGAAGAGCCAAAATAAGGAGGAGGAAGTGCAACTACAGTTGCAATATGAGGCCAGTGCCTTTGCCACAAATTAGGCACAGAGACTGTAGAGACTACTGAACATCAATGATTTTGCTCACTTGGAACACTCTGCCAATGATTTTTTTAAATTCCTGAAAATTCAGACAGAAGAGCAGTGACATTAGTGTTTGGGAGTTCCTTAGGGAGGGCAAGGAGCCAAACTGCTACAGTCCAGTATTTTAATTAGTATCTTTCAGAGCTTCCCAGAATGAAAGCAAATCTACTCAATCAGAAAACAAATACACCCTCTCTGTCCATCATGGAGATCTCTTTTGTACAAACTCACTGTTCTCTTCACCAGCTGAGAGTCTGGCCCCTAGACATCATCTGAATACAGCAGTTCAATATTGACTATTTCTAGCCAAGAAACTGTCATCTTTGTTAACTGTGGTCATTTTACTCAAATATATTACCTTGACACCCAAACTGCACGAACAGTGAATAGATAAGGAGCTGTGAGGCTTGCTCATATCCCAGCACATTTTGAATATTGATTCTGCTGAGAGGATAGAGTTTAAGATTGTTAATTGATAAAACTAATTTCAGTGCCATTTAGCATGATGGATCTCAAGAGTAAAACAGGCTTTGGTTGTGCTGAGCATGAATAATACGGGGAGCCTACGTAAGAACATTCATCAGTATAAACATCTCTGCCTCCAAGTGTCCTAAACACATACATCAGGGACTCCTGCACTAGCCCTGAGGCTAACATGCTGATCTTCCCAATGAAACTAAGCCTTACAAGACAGGGACAGTGGGAGAGCAGATCCCCAGCAGAGCTGACAGGGATGCATCAACAAGGAAAAAAGGTCAGCACTAAGGATTATGATGAAAGGTATTTCACTGCCATATTTTGGGATGAGAGGGGTAAAAAGGCAGCAGAAAGAGCTGTCATAGTGTAATGAAAGCAGCAGAATAGGCAAGATAGAGTTAACCAAAGCAGCAGATAATAAAAGGATCCAATGTTTTACTAAGAGGAGCAGAGCAGCTGAAGGACAGCTCCCTGCAGAGACCTGCGTTCAGTGCAGAGGCGGCAGGAGAATAAAAGCTCTTGGGTTGTGATTAAAATCTTATTTGTGCCAGGAACACCTACTTCTCCCATTCCTCAGTTAATTCAATGATTTGGCTGCATTATCCTTTGTGCACTCACTCTCACACGTACACAGTCTAATCCCTCAGCTTTCTGTTCTTGAAATACCACAGTGACAACCCATGCTCTGATGGCACTTCAGGTGCTCAGGCAACAGGCAATCCACCCTTCAGGCACAGGATTGTGAAACAAGAACTTGGAGACATCCAAGTTGAGAATGTACAATTAATCACAAAGGCTGTTTTTATATTGTTCTGAGCATGAGTTTGAAATAGAAGCCCTCAGTGCAGCCCTTGGAACCAACACCTGAGCCTTGGCTGCCAATGTGGCTGAGAAACTGAAATAAAACATTTGCCAGGAAGCTAATGCTGAAGGTTGTCAGCTTCCAGGGGAATAATGCAGTATGGCAGCTCTCAGGAGAGGGATCTGTTTCAATGAGAACTGAAGGTGCAGTTTCTGCTAATGTTAGAGATTTATTTTTTTCCTAAGCTGTCGTCTGTGTCTTAACATTAATGGACTTTCTGCACACATCAAGGATTTGAAGCATCCAATATCAACCATGAAGTACATTCACCCAAGGCACAAGACCTCAAAACAGATAAATGCCAAGTTTACAAATCTTTGGTGTCAGGGCTGAATTATTAGTAAGGTCAAAGTTGGTAGTGGAATATGCAACTTGTCCTGGCTGTGCCAAATCATGTATCAGCTTCTGCTGCCCCTTCCCAGGGTCTCTGCTATTCTCACCCTTGCTCTTCTCCCAGTGAAAACTCTCACTGCAGTATGTGCACTATGGCAAACTTGTCTTTTCCCATGACTATTACTTATACAAATGCCCATTCCAGAATGTTTACTGACATTCAGTAAAGCAAAAGGCATCTGAAGTTATCTGCAGTGACAGGTATGACCTACACACAAACAGGGCTCAAGAGGCATTTAGTTTTAAATATCCTTTGCTATCTGTTTGAGTTGCTGAATGAACACTGTCAGTAGCCCATGGTTAAGCCTCTGCCTTTCAGGCTGATGCACAGGTCCCAGCCAAGGGTTTGTGCCATCTCTTCAGAGGAGATCTGGCCAATCCCATCAACACAGGGTGGAGTTTGCATGTCTCTGACCATGCTTGTTCTGTTTCTGCAGGATGGATGACATCCAGCTGTGCAAAGACATTATGAACCTTAAGAAAGAGCTGCAGAGTTTGGTAGCAATCCCAGGTAATGGCTATCTCCATCCAATATTAGGATAATACTTGGGTGATACATGGGTGGGGATCGTGTCAGGAACACACCTCTGCCCCTAACAGTCTCTTCCCCCCAAAGTTGAGTTTCATATCTTGTTCCTCTAGTCCTTATTTCTTTCTTCTCATTTTCCTGCCCATCTTTAATCCCTTCTGTCTCTTAATTTCTTTTTGTGCTGTATTTCACTGCTCCCATGGCAGCAACCCTGCAAATATCACTCAGACAAGGTGAACATTCCTTAGTTCTTGCAATCTCCCTTGGCAATCTCAAAGGAACCAAGTGGCACAGAGATTGTCAGGTAGAAAAGACAGTGTGCTGAGACACCAGAGATAAAAGGGGGAAAGGAGAAGGATTTATAACCACCACTGTGAACATGATTGATTTTTGCCTCACTACACCAATTCATTATCACACCTGTAGTTATCTACCTTCTAGAATAAAGAAGAACAGGCTTTTACAAAAAGCAAGGGGCAAAGGTCTGCTTTGTGTTTTGCCATAAATCTCTGCAAATTCACTGCCCTGAGGAGGGGCAGAGCTGTGTGCAGTTCTGCAGTCCTCAGCTCCAAACTCCAGCTGCCAGCAATGAGGAATTTCACTTCCCTACAGCTCTGCCATTTTAGATGACCCACAACAGCCCTTCTCTGTCCAAGAAAAAAATACAGACACATCCTGCAAAAAAGGCTATTTGCACCAGATACTACTGCACAGCCTCTAGCACCTGCAAAAATAATTTGCTGCTGCCTAACGATTAAGGGCAAGTTTTGACTCTCCTTTGGTTATCCTCATTTTTCCTCTTCAGATTTTATTGTGCTACTTTAAAGGACAACTTTCTCCCCAACAAGGAGAGAGAAGGTCACTTGTGAAATAGGAAATACCTAACTGAGACCACATGTTCTTAGCTGTATGAGGACTTTGCCACTTTTCTTTGCACCCAGCAGGAGTGGATGAAAAAATAAGAAATATGATTATTTCTTTATACTACTTAGTTACAGATGTGCAGAGAGAGCTGCTCTTTGGTTTCAGCAGACTCAGTAGATATTGAATCAGTGGTTTAGTACACAGAACACACAGCACTTTGCCACAGTTCAGGCTGCACATATTTGTCAAGCAGTTTCCTGAGGATATAATGGGAGAGCACATCCCAATCTAGGAGAAGGATAGATTGAAAGGAAGTAGAAAGTATTTTCTACCTTCAGAAGTGAGAGGAGGGAGGAGAGCCTTTGCTTCACAGACATAAGAGGCAAAGTAAGAAAAAGCAGTGATTGCTAAGCATTTTTCTTTTGTTTTTTTTCCTCAGATACAAGTTCAGCATTAGTCACATGAATTCTCCATAGGTAACAATGTAGAGGCCTTAAAATCTTCATGCAGTCATTAACCACCTTCCTTTTTCATTTCCAAAAGATAAAACACAGAAAATACATCCCAGGCAATGCAGCTTTATGTTACATTACAAATCATTTCCTCTGCTACTGACAGACCATAATTTTAAATTCTCCATGGACTATCACTTCGAGATTGAGACTTACAGAATTTCATTGTCCTGAAAACATATACAAGGTGCTTTTATCTCACTTACTGAGGACTGAATTTATTGCAGAAATTCCCAGCAGTAAGCACCATCAAGTGCATGATCCAAAATTAAGCTGTATTAAACAATAGTTTTCAAGTGTCTGATTCATTTAGCTGTTTAAAATATCTCGTAACTCAAATCAGCAGACATAACACAGCTCAGATGCATCAGTCTGCAGGCAGCTTGCCCTCCTTCCCACAATTTCTGCTGTACTTCATTGAATAATTCTCTAAACAGTTCCTCTGCTCAAAACCAAAATTCTGGATTTAATGCACTGTCTTCACAGCTAATCAAAATTTTCTGCTTCTTGAGGAAGTATGTGGGCTGGGATTTGCCTCTGGCTTTCTTATCTCTGCTCCACTTGCTAGGTTTGAAGATTTCTGTCTTAAATACATTTGCTTTATAGCCTTACAGAACAGCTCTGCAATCCCTAACATTCATGACTTTTAGTTTGTGCCAGGCACATTTTTCATGCCACAAAAATGTTGTTTATCAACAACCTAGCCATTACAGACTGGCCAGTTAACAAGGACTTAGATTAATTACTCAGATTTTTGAAGCACAGGGGGAAAAACGTTTCATTTATTTGTCCACATTTTTAACTTGATGCTATTTGTGTGGATTTGCAGCTCACCTGCATTACTAGAGTAGAAAAAAGGGTTGCAGTCAACAGCCAAAGCTGTCTTGAGGCACAATTCCTTTTGGTGTGATCTCATCTCCCCTAGGGTCAAAGGGAGTTTGTACCATGGATTTTAATGAAGCATCCTGGACAGTTTCTTGCCAAAGCCTTAAAAAAAAAAAAAAAAAGAAAAAAAATCAAGGCTATGTCTTGCAGAGTAATTTAACATTAAAAGTAGACTTGGCAAGCTGCACAGTATCTTTGAAGCATTAAGCTGCTCAGTCCCAACAGCAGCAAGTGGAAGAAAGAAGAGGCAGTGACCAGACTTGTTGGGGCTTTGGTGACTCAGATCTGAAGAACCATTGACTTCCATCAGCAATTCATTCTTAGATATCTGCAATATCCAACACCACCCCCCCACACACTCTCTAGAGCCCAAAGTAATAGTCTCTTTTCTCTGTTTTTGACCAGAAAAAGAAAAAACAAAGATGGAGAAACAAAGAGAGGATGAACTGATCCAGAAGATTCATAGACTGGTACAAAAAAGAGATTTTCTTGTAGATGATGCAGAGGTGGAGAGATTACGGTAAGAACCAAGAGCTACTGAACTTATTAGTGAGATTCCACAGGCCTAATGCTACACTGGGTCTAGTGACAAAATTTACATCAACATTAATGGTGGAGAATTGGTCCTTTAAAACAGCTTGGCAAGTTGAAAGCCTCACCCTGGTTCCATAAGAAAAACATGAAAATTAGATCACTGAATCACTCTTAGGATAAAGAGCCACATAATTAATCTCATGAATACAGTGGAGTTTGGTCTCTCCTACCAGAAAGTGCCTGGGCATTTACCATTTAAAAGAGAAGGATTTTTGCTGCTAACTGAGAATCCTCTTGGCTAAGAAGTAGACATGAAAAGGAATTCTACAAGGGGCACATTTGAAAACATTTAAAAATGTGCCTTTTTAAATTATCCATGTGGTCAGGCTTTATTATTACTATTCTCACCCTGTCACTGAAAAAAAACTCAACCAAACAAAAGAAGCTCACTCACCAATGGAGCTCTACCTAACCTAGTTGAAACCTGCTGTCTGGGGAATACAATGAATTCAGCACTGTCAGAGACAGGTAGAGAACATTTGGTAAAATTCTATCTCAATTCTACAAGAAGTTTGTAACTATTTTCATTTAGGCAAATATTTTGCTTTTTGACATACAGTAAACTGTTTCTAAAAACGAAGTTAATTGTTTACTAGTGACTTGATTCCCAGCTGCTCTAGCTTTTACTGTCCCATTTACAGAGAAAACTGTCACTTCTGTAACACTTCATTTCCTTCTTTCCACCAGGGAGAAAGAAGAAGACAGAGAGATGGCTGAGTTCCTTCGCACCAAGTTAAAACCCATAGACAAAGCAACACAGTCTCCTACCAGTGAGTTCCTAAACATTAAGAAAAAACACAAGAACAAAAGGAAAAATTCCAAAGACAACTGGATAAAAGAGCATTTCCAAAGGCTGTGCTGGGCCAGCCTCTGGTAAAAGCTAGGTTACCCACAAACAGGCCAGTGTGTCAGCCACCACAGGCCCTTAGAATTCAGATACTAAGTTACCCCCTAAAACTGAACTGAGGTCACCTATGGTCACCTCAAAATTGCTTCATATGATTTAAATATGCAAAGTGTATTTGTATAAAGATTGCCACAACCTACTTTTGTAAGCAGCTAAGTTTTTGTTCATTTTCCTATCTGGTTATGCAAAAATAACAAAACCCCCAAAAAAACTCTCCAGCTCCATGCTAGAATATTTGAAGTAAAGTTTGCCTGTTTTGGTTGCTGCAGGCAAGATGGAAACTAGAGAAAACCTGCAAACTTCCACAGCTGACCCAACCGAAATTGGCTTTTCAACCACCTCAACCCAAATCACTTGTAGACAGAACAACAAACAATTTAGTCTCTGAGAAACTAAGTGGATTATATGATCACTTGGAAGCTTTAAACTGCAACTTTCTAACAAAACAGTCAGAGCATGAGCTCTAAAAGCAGATAGGGCAAAATCAATCTCCAGCTGAGCTCTCAGGCAGGGAGCTAGTCAAGTGAAAGCAGTGTCCTTCTGAGAAAGTGAGTGGTCCACCAGCTGAAGAGGTTTGTATCAAACACTTCCATTTTGCACAGACCAAGATCTTGCTCAAGAGTTTCCAGAGGGACAGGAATGACTGTGAAGTTCAAGTACAAGGTGGAGAAGAGACATTTTAAGATGTATCACTAATTATTTATACCCCCTTAGTCACAGGGAGCATGACTCATCTCCCTTGTTAGTTTACTTTATGTCATTGCTTTCAAATGAAGTTTTAGAGATAAAAAGATTCTTTTCACCCTGAAAAATTAGACCCTACCTCTATATTGTTCTCCTAATTACAACATCGAAGTTGATGAGAGAATAAATTTTAGTGATATTTTTGTTCTTCAGCTGTTGGGACTGAAACACAGTAAGATGACCTTGAGGAAGGAGCTGTTATCTGACCCTATGGCTGTGAAAAAGGACACCTGGCTTGAACAAGATGCAAGTTTACCTTCCCCTTGAGATGTCTGGATTCCTCAGCCCTTCTTAACACCCTTCCCTGAAGAGATAAGGCTTCCTGAGCAGTTTGAAACTGCTTAGTAACCACCAAAGTGTATTGTTCAAGCAAGAGTTGAAAAATTTAGGGGATGTGGAAGGCAGGAAAGGCTTGCACCCTTTAAGGCAGGAGTAGGAAGAAATATCTTGCCCAGCTCTTGATTTTAATGGTGTCCTGTTTTGAACATTGCAGGCAGCCCAGCAGAAAAGAAGGCAGAGCCTCCTCCAAGCAAGCCCACCATTGCCAAAGCAGGATTGGCAATTATTAAAGATTGTTGTGGAGCCACACAATGCAACATCATGTAGCTCTGGGCTTTCTACCCTGTTTGTCTTTTCAGTGTTCTCATTGAATGGAACTGTATGGTGAGGGGAACCAACAGCATCCTGCTAATGGAGTCAAGAGCAACTGGTACAACAGTAGTCTATGGAATGTACAATGGCAGGTTCTTCACTGTTGCATGGATCACTCAACACGCATGCCTAAACCAGAAACCTATATAGTGGCTGTCCAGTGACCAGAAGAGATCAGTAGTAGAGTCAGCAAGAACACCCCAGTGATACAAGTGAATGAAAAGAAGGTATATTTTACCCAGTAAGGCATAAAACAGCAATTTTAATAGGCTTTAACTTTCTAAGAATTTGTTGTACACTTTCCCCCCATGACAAACAGCACTCAGAAATTGTGAGCTATCCCATTGTGGCTCCTTTTCACAACAGCCACAAGTAGCAATGCTGTACATAGCACAACTGGTTAATGAAGCAACTTTAAGATAACTGATGTTGCATACAAAACACTTATCAAACTTGTGTGATGTTCAACTACTTTGCTGTGGAGTTCACCTCAAATTCTTCCTAAAGAATGAGATCAGTGACAAGGATGCTGCAAGTAGCTATAGATTTTTATATCCTCTAGGATTTCTGAATTACTCAAGTTAATACTGCTTGCACCAGGGAAGGTAAATCTCTGGCAAAGCTATAGCAAGCACAGCTACAGTAATCTGCAAAGAGATGATGCAGTCCAAAATTGTGTCACTTCTTTTAGATCTCCATCTCACATGGAGGCAGAGAAATGTTCACCCCGAGAGTTTTGTCCACTTTTAGAAGCTATGAGATTACACATCACTGAGAGGTTGCTGGGAGAAAAAAGGAAACAAAATTTAACTAATATTTAAACAATGCTTAATGAAAGTATTAATTGTCTATTTCATGACCATAAGAAATATGAACTATGACTCATGGGAAGACACTAGCCACCCAAGACAAACTGACCACAAGACACATACATAAATCCAGATGTAGATATTTGTGGCAGAGAGATCACATTCTATACAAAATGGGTTTAAAATTAAGGGAAATACAGAAAGACTTCTGTGTTTCACCATTCAATGTGTTTCTGGTCTCTATGCAGATTAAGCCTTGTGGAATCTAATCTATATTAGCTGTCAGTAGCTGGTTTGTCTGTGTGATGGTATTCCATATAAATGTACTGTGATAGGTGTAAATAGTAAAATAAATGTACATGGATCTAGTGTGAAAATCTCAGGCTTAGAAATAACAAACAGATAGCAAAAAGTTCCTGAAATAAGAGTTTTACAAGAGGAACTCCCATTCTGTAAAGCCAGCTAAGTGAAGTGTGTGCTTATATACAAAGGAACCACAGTATAGGAAAGGAGAAAAATTAACAGCAGTTACCCCAAAAGGATAAACAGTTATTTTTTTTAGGGAGAAAAAGTATCTGATTAGGGTTCAAGGCAATAGGCACCATCTAAAGTAACTCAGACTATTGTACAAATAAAACCTAGTCCCTAGCACTGGATTGATTTGAAGAAAACCAGTTGCATTTCTAGAAGAATTTGTTTCAGTATTGCAGACTCACTGGGGACAGAGAACCTACATCACTAAGTTCCTTAAGGCTGAAGGATCGATGAGGAAAAAACACAAAAGGTTTCCACTAAAACATGAAGCACTTTAATTACTTTGACCAAAGATGCAGGAAAGAGAACAAAACATATCCAAAGGCTGAAGAGTCATATACAGTCATTGCATCCTTGTTGGTGCAACATCACATTGAGCTCTGTGGCTGTTAAAATCTACTGTACCTGGGGTGGGTTGGACTCTCTATAGCACCTGTGTGCATTAACACAGTGAGGGGGAAAACTGCTTCCAGGGGAGAATATACACTGGAGGGAAAGAAACACCCACTGCCTTCTGTAAAATCCAACAGCCTCTTGAATGTGTTGGTACCAGTTAAGACATCAGGAATCATCAGTAACTTTAGACAAGGCAGATGGTCAGTGCCATTAATAAAGGCAAATGAAAGTGAAGGAAAAAAGCTGCAGTGAAGCACCAAACTTGAAGCCTTAGGAGGATCAGCTGTCACAACCAGGTGCTGTCAATCCAGTGAGTAAAGGCCTGGAGGAACTCTGCATATGATTTTTCTAAGGCAAAAGGTGACTTATGCACATTAGTGTTTAAACCAGGCTGTGCTGGTGAGTGGGGTGACCCCTACATGCTGCACAGGATTTATAGTCCCTTGGGAAGGAAAGTGACACCAGTAGAACATAGGTTTGCATGAAAAAATTTCCTTAATAGGAAAGAGTTAGACACTCCTGGGATGCAACACTGATGTCTGGGCTACAGAGCCCTCTCCCTTAACTGAACTGCAGAACAAACACAGCAGGTATGAATATGCAATATTCATACAGTTCAGCACTGGCAGTTAGTGCCCCAAAGGGACTTGAACTACAGCAGTGTTAACAAGAATGAACTTCATTTTCAGAAGTTCCAGGCTGGCTCAGCTGAAAGGTTTTCTTTGTGAGTTAGTTTTTAATTAGCAAGTCTTGGTTTCTGTTTTAATTTGTGTGGGTTTGAACAACTTACCTGCAGTGCACCAGTGGTTCCTTCAGAAGTGAGTCAGTGATGCTGCTTAGCAATAAAAGTCTTGGATTTTATAGACTGAGGTCAGATCCTCAGCTGTGTTCAGCACTGGCTTACAGTGTGGCCCAGCCAGAACACAGCGCAGCCTAATGGCTTATGTCAGAGATAATGGTTGCAATTAAACAGACTAACTTGGGAAGGAATTAAGTGTCAAAATCTTGGTCCTTGTTTTTAAAACACCTTATTAAATCACTGAATATCCCAAGAACAACCAGGGGCTTTGTAACTCCCATGATCTTATGAACATGACACATTACACAAGCCCCATATATAAAATCAGCAGAATATCAGACAAGTACCTTTAGGTGACTATGGAGTAGTTTTATGAACAAGACACATTATACAAGCCCCATATATAAAATCAGCAGAATATCAGACAAGTACCTTTAGGTGACTATGGAGTATCAGGCATAATTTCAGAGCTGATTTTCAGATATATGAGTTACTGTCTGCAAAGAGGAACATGGATTGACTGAAGCACCCAAACTCTCTTCTGGGAATCCTGGCTGTTAATCCCTTCAGAAGAAGGAAAGGCATGAGAAAAAGAAGAAAATGTAAGTTGGATGTGACACGCTATCAACTGGTAAACACAACGATGTTTGGGAAAGGATCTTGGTCTACTGAGAAAAACAAAAGTGCTGAAGTGCTATTTGTACACATCACCAATTCTACCAGCAAATGGTTCTCCTGTACCTTCCCCTAGGCCTACTGAATCTCTTCCAACTTCAACATATTTCCCAATAAACTAAGCTGCTGTGTTATACTAAGCATTTGTTTCTTTTTGTTACTGAAGGAAATAAGTGGTTGTGGAGTGGGATGCACATTTTGTGCTGCTCCACTTCTCAAAAAGAATAGGATTACTATTCTGCAAAAGAAATGCTTGGATAAGTTAGTGGTGCTACTGAAATGAAAATAAAGGATTTTCTCACTACAGAAAAACATAAATCCCCCAATCTCATTATGCTCCTAGATGACTTTGAAACCTCACTAAGCCCAGAGCACTGCACAGATTAGAAGACAGTTCTCAGCCCTACCTTGAGTCGATAAAGGTGCCAAGATATCTGAGTATCAAAATATTGCAAGCCAAAGTTGATAAAGGTCCCAAGGTATCTGAGTATCAAAATATTGCAAGCCAGAAGGAAGGGCTTAACAGCTATTAGAAAAAAATAAAGCAGTACTGCCTGATGTGCTCACCAGAGTGCTTTCACAGGCACTACCTCAAGTGTAGGACGACTCTGGGAATCTCAGGGACCAGAAGCTGCATGACCATGTGTATGTAGGGGGAATCTCTTGTTGCTGCTTTACTCCTGTTGCCCCAAATTTCCCCCAGTGGGAAGCAGACACAATGGAGTACAAATTTGTATTAACAAAGTTTTGATGTTTGAGAATCAGCTAAAGAGTATCTAACAGCAATGATATTCTATCATCTGAGCAAGAGACATGAAAGAGAAGTTTCTCTCCTCCCCCATCACCCAGAATAAAGTAACTCAGCTCAACAGAAAGCTTTAAAAACAGCCCTGCAGCCTGCTGAGGAACCCCAAGTCAAAAATCAGTGACACACAGGAGAGAGAACGTATCATCCAAACCTTCTCTGCCTAATTGTACTGTAGTGACAGCTAATTCCAAGTTCCATAGAGCCAATTACCTCATCCCATCTACACTGACACAGGAGTTTGAGGGTTTTTTCTTACCAGCAGATTTCATCATACCAAACAGGTTTTCTGGCAGAATGCCATTTTTGTTATTTTGAATTTGATAACTGGAAGGCTGACTTGAGACTGGTGCCCAAGGCATGACATCAGAGTGGTTTGACAGCCATGTACCACCTGACCTGCTGCAATGCCTGGGGCTCTCATGTCCTGCACACCTCAGCATCACTCTTCCTGATGGAAGAGGCAAGGCAGCTCAGCATCACTGTGTGCCTTGTATTAAGTAGAATAACTTTTAGCAGTAATACAGGTTCAAACCTCAAGGTGAAATGAATCAAAGCCAACTCAAAACAAATAGGCAACAGTTGATATTTCTCACCATCTTTCTTCCTGAATTACTACACACTTATTTCTGGCACATCACAGATCACAAACTGTTTTGCTTTTGAGCTGGCAAAGGCTGCACTACAGCCTCCTCAGGCACACATGCAAGGCTGAACTATAATCACTCCTGTTTGGCAGAGAGATATATTAAAGAAAATCCTTTAAAGGTCTTTTCCTTTAGGACTGACAAGCCTGACAGATTATATAGTTTTCAAAGGGATCACCTGTATTATCACAAGCAATAAAAACACTCCAGTTTCATTTGCCTTGGGAATAACAGTCCCTTGTAACACAAATTACAGTGCTAAGCACCAGAAGCATGAGCCTGGTGGTTTTGTCTGTCCATGCCTACACAGGCCATCTGTAAAAGCAGGAAGATAATGTTGGTTGAAAGTCCAGGGTACCTTCAAAGTCCTGCAGGATATAGATCCCTCAAAATACTGACCATAAGCTTTTAGACATATCATTTTCAGGAAGTTTTTGTATTCCTGTCCTTACCCATTTAGGATTATTTTATCCTAGCTCTGGGAGAATCCCAGACGTCTCCACACACTTGTCATATTCCACCCCCACATTCCCC
>NW_008660562.1:52224-78699 GCF_000695815.1 Acanthisitta chloris
AACAGAAAATAAGAAAGCAATCCCTGGTTACAGGGCTATCATGTGGACTGTTCCTCTTCCTCCCTTGGCACAACTTGATTGGTTTTTCTCTGAATTACCTTTACCTATGAAATGTTCATTCTAGTCTTCAGGTAAAATTAAATTTCTCACCTACAGTTTGATAATGTGCTTAGGTGTCACTGCAGAATATCCATACTAGCCTCTATCTCAAGTCTGTTGGCAACAACCTTCAGTCAGCATTTAAGAATCCACTCCAAACAGTTTGCATGTGAGATGTTTTCAAATGCACCAATCCACACCTCAAACAGATCTCCCTTTAAGTGCAACCAACGTGGTCAGGTTCTTCTGTCAAGCTTGCCACTACTTACAGCAAACTGTTTAAATGCTCAGAGAAAACAAATGCAGCACTGTCAGTGGCACAGTTATTCTAGCAGACTGTTCCACTTACTTATGATATATTCTCACTTAGTGGAAGTGCTAAGACGAAGAAGAGAAAGTCATGAGGAGCTCACGCAGCTCTGTGTCCATGAAGCTATGAGAGTTCAGTTTAATTGTCTTTAATTTTGTTAGATTCTGAACTTCAAAACACCCTAGTGAAAGAAATTTGTTTGCCAGATTTGTAGTTCCTGGATAATTACCATCTTCAAACTGGAAAAAAAACCTATTAAAACACAGAAGTGACTTGTTAACTATTGCACAGCAACACTGGGTATGACATTATTTGCAACAATTTAACAGTTCAAAGGGAGACAAGCTCAGGAAGAACACCTGACTTCAACTGGTGCATTTACACTCCTCTCTCCATTTTTCTCCTCAGGCTGACAAATGCACAGTTTCCTTTCAAACTAAACCCCAAACATTCTGTTGTATAAAGAGCAGGAAGAGATAACGAGAACATTTGTGACAGCTCAACTGCAAAAACTGGGAAAAGCCTCATTGCCCAGGATTTATGGTGTTTTAGTCTCCACTAACCCCTAAATTTTAACTCTGTTCTGTCTGAATAATCAAATTTAACATTTCACAGGAAGTTAAGGACTCTAGGACAGGGTTGGGGGTTTTTTTCAGGTGTTCAGACAAGGACAAGAGTTATGCTTGCTTGAAAATTTTATTGACACAACTGTTTGGTCCCAACACACAAAACAGCACTTGAGCCACAAAAGAAAAAGTGTCTGAACAAAGTGGACAGCTATGAAAAGAACTTTCTTCTCTCCCATTCCAAGAAAAAAAAATAGTGCATAAATTGAGGGCTTCAGTGACATTTTTTTCTTTTAAACAAAGATGAATCTGAAGTAGTACATGTACTTGTTAAATTAAAGAATTTCATGGTTGTAACGCTTTTAAATCTGTAAGTCACATCATTCATTTAACCCTTTGGATAAAAAAATATATTGCAATTCCATTAGCTATTTTGTTACACTATGAACACAACTTCTCAAAAGTATTATTCTATGACTCTCAAACAGCGATTTCAGCAAAATCACACACGAATCCAGGTAAGATGTGCTGACCTCCATATGGTATCACCACCACACTGACTGACAAATACCTTATTTTCCTCTGAAGCAAAAACTTGGTTTTCTTTAATATTCCACATGACTTGTAGCTGCACCTCATGAAAATATACCTTCAGGTTGGTCTTTTTGCCAGTGCATCTTCTTCTGAAACCAAGATCTACACTGCTCAGTGTTAACCTTAGCAAACTTAAGGTGAAAGCAGATTTTCTTGCAGTTAACTCATTAAAAACATTCCAAGAAAGCTTACTCCTAAGTTTCTTTTTCTGTAGCAGTATGTCTGTAGAGGTTTACTAAGGATTCAAAATACTGTGCCATAATGCTCAGAAAAACTTCCAAGCGTTTCCATGCACTTACAATGGCTATGAGTTCACTACTGGTAACACTTGCCTAAATATAAAAGATTTTGTAAGAAAATCTGAGTAGTAAAATTCTGTCTATAGCCATTATTCAGTGGTATTTCCTGCTGCTGGCTGAGAAATTAGAGCCTGTGTTCCATCTTTTGAATGTTACAATAGAATCCATTTAAAAAAGTATTCAGTTGGCCAGTGGAAAACCTCTAGTGTAGGTTCTTTCAATACTACAAGCAATTTATTTGCTGCCTGGCAAATACAACCCATTGTAAATGCCATAGTTACCCAGAATGGGTAGAAAGTCTCATACACTGGACAATTCTGCTAACTAGAGTTAAGGTGATCCACTGACTTCACCTCTCTTCCCAAGCTTGGCCCTTTCAAAAAGCCAACACAAGATACCACTAATTCAAAAAAGCTTCCAACACCAGAAATAAGTCTTAGAATAAAAACAGACACAGCTAAAAGACAGCACATCAAAGAACCAGCTTCCCATTTACTGAACATGCTTAAAAATAGAAAACAAGGTTAAGCAGAACAACCTTAGCATTTCCACGTGTAGTTAGAACTTCCCTTACAGGTGGAAATAGCATCAATACCTCCCATCACAGAACATTTTAACAAGACCTGCTGCATTATCTGTAATTTATGCATTAAATGCATAGTTCAGAAATATCAGGATCTTCCTAAACTCATTTCTAGACACAATAAAAATGTGTGTGTCTGTATCTTAAACCCATGACACCAAGACAGTCTTTTCCTTAACCAAATCCATGCCAAACTGGAACTAAATATAAGAGGGAAGCTTAAAGCATGAGTGTCCTAGAAAGCTCCTAAACGGAACAGAAAGCTATAGAAAACAAACATGTTTAAAACAAGTTTACACAAGATCCACATCATCTTCTACAGACATCTTTAGACAAGAATTTCCAGTGCAGTTACAAGTCATCTGGAAGGTGAGAGAACAAGTTTCTCCTCTGGAAGACAGTCCATCATTTCCCTTCACTCTGGTCAATTCAGGTCAGCAAGTTAAAAATTTCTCAACAGGCTTTTGAAAGACAAATCATGCATTTCATTAATACTGTCTGAAACAATACCAGTAAGCAACAGCCTATAGAATACAGTATGCTACATGTATGATTACATCACCAACAAGGCTTAAAGAAAATAAAATCTGTTCCATTTCCGGGCAATTCATATTTTGCTTTTCCTGAACACATTTATGAAAACTTGTAAAATTGAAGAATAATTTAACAAATGCCAGATTTTTTTTCAAAATAATAGAAAAAAATCTGCTCTGCTAACAGCTGTGTTCAGTGTAAAAGGAACAAAACCTTCACATGATACATTAAATACAAATTAATTCCTCTAGGCCTTTCATTAAAATACATAGGGGCTAGCAAATAGCTTGACTTGGTGCAGAGTCCATAGGCATTTGTCTTCCACACTAAAAAAGGTTAAAGCTTGGTTACAGGTGCAAGTGAGAAGTTTGCTGCCAATTTCACCTTGTTTTTGTGTTGCTTTTTGGCTGGGCTGTCCGTTGCTTCCTTGTTTCCTTGGGTTTCAGAGGACTGACAGGGAGGCACTGAAGCATTTTCTGTGGTGTCACATACCACAAGACCAGAGGTCAATTTTTCTTCAGCTGTGGTAACAATTCTTTGTTTTTCTTCTTCTGTTAAAATCATGATCTCTAAAATAAATAAACCAACTGAAATTACTGATAAAATACTAAAAATCTTGTCAGCCTGAGTTGAGGCCAAAAAGTGGGTCACGTTCACCTCTGCAGCTGATGTGATGTTTGCAACTACTGAGGAGGTTTAACTTAATTCTCATACATTAAGACTCTCAATGTTTAGAAAAGCTCTATGAAATTATGGTGAAAGGGTGATACAGGTTGGCAAAATCCAACCTTAGAGGTGGTAAGGTCCCTATAAAAGTCTCCCCAGAGACTCACAGTGGTGATCAGTACTCAAGCTTCTGCTGGAAGCCTCTCTGTGTTCCCAACACACATTCCTTTGTGTGATGTAAGTGTATTTAAATAGAACTTTACGCAGTTGAACATTTGTTTGATGCTTTATTTTCCTAATTGTCAAGTTATCTTCCCTAAGCAACACAACACAGGCAAACAAACTCCTACCAGAGAGAGGTGCAGGACGTTCCTCAAACTGAATGAGGTCTGCAGACTCCAGAACCACTGGGTCAGGTCTCAGCTGTGGGGATGGCAGGCAGGAAGGGACTGGCTCACACAAGAGGTCAACAGGAGATGTATTTGTGAGGCAAAGCAGTTCTTGCTCTGTTTGATTAGGAACTACAAAACCAAGGAAACATCTTTCAAAGTATCTGTAAACTGTGAAGGTGTCAATATTTCAGTGCTGGTAAATTGAAAGTCTCCAGATGCAATTCTGAGGATTTGAGAGCTTTGCTGTATTTGAAATACTCATACCAAACTAAATTAATTAATCCTAATTAACCTCAGATTCATTTGCTGCATCAAGAGCACCTAACTAATTACAACAAAGCAGACAAAGCAGCAGTACTGTTAAACTATTGCCTGCCTGAGTAAATACATCCCTAGGGTAAAACATGGTATTTGCCAAACTCGTGTCACAGAACAGCAGCTGAGGAAACAAGTCCTTGCCAACACTCCTGACCTGACAAGGATCAGTTACCAGACAACTCCCCTGCAGACATACCAACATCCTACCAACTATTCATGTATCATCTAACACATTTACAATTGAAAATTAAAGCCGAAGGTCTCAAAATAAAAAGTGACAAGCCTAGACTTCTGAATGAACAATTTCACAAGCTCTCCAACCTGCAGGTGGTAAAAAGAATTCAGGACAACAGCACCATATTAACTAGGTCACCATTTTCCTGTTACTATTGTTTGGAGACAGATTTATACCAACAAAAACTGCTGTTATTATCTGCAAATAAGTAACAACACAAAAACCAACATGAAAATGCCATAAAGGAGCACTATATTCCCACTGGAATACAGGAGATATTGCTAGCAGAAGCTGCTACTGACCATTCCTCTCTCATTAGTTTTATGCCTACAGAGTTACATTTCCACAGGAAACAGAACTCCAGCAGCCACATACACATGTGTATACCCTGACAGCTGAGGATAGGAGCCCCTGTCATGTCAGGAGGGCCCATGCCTAACTACATACTCAGTAAATCTCACCTTCTGTAAACATGCATTATGGCTTGAAAGCTTATTGAACTTGTCTAACTCACACACCTTTCCCTGCACTGCTTTTATTACTCTGTTTAATTCCCCTAAGATAAGAAATTTCTCATATACATCAATTTTGCGAGACCATTGTTGGGTCTTTCTAGATTCAGTTTCATTGATGAAGTGGATCCTGGGGTCTCCATAATATGTCCATTATTGTCAGCAAGTTGACTTCCATGATCATCCACATGATCAGCAGGGGGAAAACTAGGTGAACTAAAACGAGCTACAAAAGGGCAAATTCATTTAGTTTGTTTACTCAATTTATCTCTTGAAAAAAAGAGAAAAGGAAACTAAAATACTGCTCAAAATGGAAATGGCTTACTTTTCATATCGTTCTTCAGAACCACAATTCTCTTATGGCCATGTCCTTTAATCCAGACCACCTTGTGAGAAAAAAGCAGAATTGAACATCTGCACTTGCTAAGCTCAAAGCCCAAAGCAGCTTGTTCACTGCCTTTCATCTAGCTTTGTACTGACATTGCTTATGAAAGTAAACTAAATCACAGTCCTAATTTGTACTACTCTACTCAAGTAAAAGCTTTGGTATCAATTATTCTGAGACTAAAGCAAAACATAGAGCCACAAAGTGTCCTAATGATGTATCAACAAAATTAAAAGTTGAAACAGTTTCAAAATTCCATTTAGTCACTACCCACAAAGATTGACTTAAAGGAAAGCTTATAACTGGGTCAGAAAATTAGCCTAAATCACATAGGACATGTGGATGACAAGGAGATGCCATAAGAAAATTCTACTATGTGGCACTTATGACCAGGTCCCAAAATTCTTCACTCCTAAACCCTGATCAAAACCAAGTTTCAGTACTGTACAATCATTCACTCAAGATAGAAAATCAATTATCTCAAAGATACCAGGAATGTTTATGGCCTTCCTATGAAGGGTTCTTAAGCAAAATTCAACCAAAATATGTAAAAAAGAAATTCTTATTAGACAGTCCAGATTTCTCAGAAGCTCATTAAAAAGACAATTTCCTTGGAGGTCATTATTCTAGTAATTCATCTCAATTAACAGAAACTGCAGTTATGCAACTACTCTCAGCGTAACTGTGCAAAACACAAGTTCTTCATACCTGTGGAATTGCTCCCAAGAGCTCTTCTAAATTATTGCATCCATATGCTTTAGGCTGCAGCACTTCTCCTGTGTATTTGCTATATGCTACTGGGAACTCATGAAGAAAAATTTGCTGATAGTGGTAAGTGTGAAGTAAGGACCTCACATTCTTTGCAAACATGTACAGCTTTGTAAGCTTCACATATTCTTCTGCTGCACCATTGGTAAAAACCTATTAGAAAATAAGAGAATTGGACACCACACTTCCATATTCTCTAGCCACAAGGCCTTTGCAGAGTATTAAACACACCAGAAAGGCAAGAGCTGACCCACCTCAACCAAGTAAGTCAGGCTCTTCAGGAGTTCAGTTAAGGTCATAAATCCATATTCACATGGATTAAGTGAAGTACCGTGGACTGTTTCATAATGCTGCTTAAGCTGTTCAACAGAGAGAAAGGATGTTCCATCCCAGGACATCAGCAAGACCAGCAATTGGGCAGTCAGAGTCCGCAGAGATTTCCTATTTATCAGCTGAATTTGCTTGCCAGACTCTGTGTCAACCACCTAGAAAAATGAATTGGGAATGAAGTTAGGGACATGATTTCTAAGATGTGTAGTTGGAGTCTGTTTGAGCACAGAGGCATCTGATACTCCCCTAGCCAAAAGTACACAGAATAAAGCAACTCATTACATGGAAATATTTACTTTAAACATACAAGAGCTGTATAGCTGAGTAGCAGTTTTTGTCCACACGGTAGATATGACTGACTTTGTTCCAAGCCAGCTGGACCTGCCTGAACTCCAGCCTGAACACCAGCTGCTAACTTAACAAAACTGGAGCCACTAAACCCACACACCCACATCCATGTAATTGGAATCTCTTTCCCACTGACATGTAAGACCATCTATGTATTCACATTCAGAGTCAAAGCCTCAAACCATAGCTCGTTAAAAAAGGAACATAAAACATTAGGAGCCTGACAACTACTACAGTTACCAGGAACATTGTTTTTTTCAGTTAGAAGTCAGCTGGGGGGAATAAAAGTTTTATTGTTAAAGTAAGTACTATAATACAATCAATTTATGTGCTAAATAAACATGAGTATTCCCAGAGCAGGCTGAAATGCTACAAAAGAACAAAAAGCACACCATAAGAAAATAGAAACTACATTTAAAATCCTTCTGGAATTTCCCCCTCCTGACTTAACGCCGGGCTCCAGAATCAACATTTCATTAAGCACACCCAGACCTGTAACTTGAGCCAGAGAACTCCTTAACACAGCCTTACACAGCTTTTAGAGGGATAAACTACAAAGGAGAAAAGGTTACCTTTACAACATGGCAAAGTTTCTGCATCAGAGCTGGGACTGAGCTGACGTCGTAGTCGTGCAGGCGCAGGGTGTAGCCGAAGGTTCTGCTGTACTCGGGCAGCACATCAGCCAGCAGCAGACAGTTATCCTTCTGCGAGCGCAGCAGCTTCACAAACTGGGCAGCCACAGCTTTCACCTGTTCCACCTCTGTGAGGGTGAGAATTTTCTCCTCCCCACATTCCAGTACCTGCAAAACACAAGTTCCGCTTAGTCGAAACGGTTTATCTAGTCTGGAGAAACAAAGTGTGATCTGCAGCTAAAATTCAGTGCTGGCAGGGCATCCATGTGCCATGCAGCACAGCTCAGCCACCTCACTGACACAGCAAGCAAAAAACTTCTGAAATACAACAAAATAAGCAGCTGAATAGTTAACATATTTAAAGCAAGTTGAACACAACTTCAATGAATCTTAGCTCCAACTTCAATGACTCTTAGTTCTAATTTTGAGGCACTAAATTTTGTTATGTAGTCCAAGTCAGAAAATTTGAATTTGTTAACAAACATCCCCCTTGAACGTGCTTGGGATTGTGAATGTTAATGTGCTGTCCTTGGACCACTTCCCTAAAACTGCTGTAATAAAAGATTTTCTTAAATACAGCTGCCTTAACATTCAGGTGCACAGCCTACAGCTCAAACTAGGAGAAATATAACCCCTGCTGAAACAGTTGTATAGGTCCCAGGAAAATACTTTAGTACAGCTTAGGATTGGAGAACTTACAAGACAGACATCTGGTATGGCTTCAAAGAGTTCAAGGAGCTTGGTAAAACCATAGTAAGCAAGTTTGCACTGACGACCAAAGTGGTGATGGTAAGAAGGAATGAACTTGTTGAAGGGCATTCGGAAATGGGGTTGGTGACGCAGTAAGTCCACAACCTCCTTTGAGAACTGTTTGGTTCTTTCAATTTCCTCTTGGGTACGTTCTAAAACAAAAAAAGAAACAAAGTAATAGCTACAATACCAGCACACCTATAAAATGCAACAAAATATAATGAGATATGGTGGCTGATCTGCAGCCTAATCACATACCCTTGCCAAGACTCTATTTTCTTCTACCTTTACTAAGCTTGTTGCTTAAAGTCCAAAATAATCTGGTGATCAGCACCTTAGGAGATTTCAAATGGCCAAATACATTGCTAATTTTTGTGTGGACACCACCCACTCTCTAACCATTCCACAGAAAGCTTAACTAGATGCAGAAGTAGCAACATGATTGTTTTTTACCACCTGTTTTCCTGTCTGTTCCATTAGGAGTGTTCAGAGGATGACAAATTCTTGATTTGCTATAAGTTAGCAACTTAGTTATAAAGGCAGAAACACAACTATAAAAATAATCCAAGTCACTCCTATATACTTGAGTCAGTACAATTTTAAAATAGTCACAGACCAATTTATTTAGAAACAGCACAGAAAACTGAACAGGACATACCTCTTTTGGGAATACAAATTACCATTTCATTGTCTTGCTGTGACAAACAGATGGCTGTATCCGGAATTTCTGTTATAATATCAGCCAGTTCACACACCCCATACTCAGTAACATCCCAGTCCTTAGAGAAACACCTAAAAGGTTTAGAAAATTGTGTAATAGAAGAATTAACATATGATATGTAGGCAAAAATATGGTTGTTATCCAAGTTAAAAAAATAAGCTTCAAATCCTAAAAAAGCTAGCATAATTTTCATATGGGCAATAATACCAGCCTGTGAAACAAAGGGGAAACCCAGAAATCCATTCTAACCAGAAGAATACAATACACTGATTGTTCACATGACAACAGAACAAAGAGCTGTATATGATGAACCAGTGGATGCCTCAAACTATTTGTCCTAAGTCACAATGTCAAGTGATTTTTTCAATCTCAGGTTTTAAGTGCTTTAGAAAAATGTAGTTGTGCTGTGTATACAGCTGCATATAACTATACTTTGAGTAACCTGGATTTGCTTCATAGTTACAGACACTCTTAAATGAGAATAGGTCTCAAGAGAAGGTAGAGATTATACCCTGGAAAACACTAAGCTTCCCAACACTATGAAATATATTAAAAATTATTATTCTTCCCACCTCCCCAGCCAAATCTCTCAGAAGCAAGAACACTTCACATAGGCTCTTATTCAAGAAGTGGCCAGGACTGACTATATTTAATAGCTTTAAAAACAACAAATAATATATTTTGCCAACAGTGGAAATAGGGCACACTCCCAAAAGGACCTGCTGGCACATGATGTACAACAGTACAACATGCAAAGGTAGATCACAGCTAGCTCCAAGATGCTATTGTTTGCTCTAAGCACATTAAGTACTATTTTCTATCTTCATATTAAGGAAAGCATCGTGCTTGGTTCTTAAAAAAAAATCCCCAAACAACCAAACAAAAACAACCTCAACTTTTTATCATGTTACAACAGAACACTCAAGGCAGGTATTACTCCTCATTTCTGCTGTAAAGACTCCTGACAATCAGTCCATTCATTTCAGATTTCCCTCTAAAGAAAGCCTAACATTGTCTTCCTTTTATTGTTCAGGTTAATGTGCCACTACCTATTTGCTTAAATCCACTCTTGAATTCATGGCTTCAAAGAGAACTAACTTCCAGCTCCTATGAAGTTAAATGAACCCAGGACTCGAGGAAGCAGTGAAGCCTGCCAGACAGCTTTTAATTTGTTTTCATTAAAAGCCTGAACTTCCACATCACAACAAAGAGGCAACAGAGTTGCCACAGTTTTGTAATAAGCTTTAAAGCGCTGACTCCTCTTGCACTAGGTCTTAAAGCCATTGATAGACACGCCCTGCACAGTTTTCTTGGTTCATTAAAGATGACTTACCAGTGATAAGCCTGCAAGAACTCCCTCACAATAACTTGCTTACTGGCCTGGGATTTGAGAAGCTTCAGTAAGTCTTGAGTAAAGCGCTTCACTTGAGCCCTGTGCGTTAGCGTTAACAAGCGTTTGGAACCCATACCTAGAATCTGAAAGAAATTCTAGTTAGTCACTCACATCTGGAATCCTCATTAAATTACTGTAAAAGGTATTTAAAAGCCAGTTCTAGTTATAGGTAGGCTAGAAATAAAGACTACAGTAGAGACAGCCTTTGGAATGACACTATGTGCAAAGAAACAGCCAACTGGTGTTCAGAGTAAGCTAATGTGACCAAAGTGGTTTTGCAATATTATTTCACACAGAAATCCTTCAAGTCACAGGCTACACATCACAGCCCAACTTAAAAGCACTCAGCATTTGCAGTGTCCTTATGACAAACAGCACAAAGTCTTTTACCCAAGCACCACACCACAGGTTAAGAACACCTTCAAACTTTTTGCCAGAGGCTTAAATGAAAAGCTCATTTCCCCAGAAGTTGCTTTGGAAGGGTGTGCACAATAAAAACAGTGACACAGAAACAGCATCTCAAAAAAAGAATGCAATCACCAGCCAAGACTCAGTTAAGCATATCTTTTGAGCTGGACTAGGTGGTTGCCTCGCAGCTGTTTTCAAACACCAACCAGTAACTCAGCTGCAGCTGCAATTCCCCAAGTCAGAAGGAACAGTGCAGTTTCACTTACTTGCAGCACATGAGGCACAGCTTCCAGCAGCTCCATTAACTTGGAATACCCATAGTCAGACACTCGGCACTGCTTCGCAAAGTGGTGATGGTAGGTGGGGATGAATTTACTGACAGGGATGACACAGGATGGTTGGCTCTTGAGGAGATCTATCACTTCTCTACTGAACTGGATGAGCTGTGGGTTACCTACAGGGCTCTTGGAACGCAGCAGCCAAGGATCTGCAAACAAAATAATGTCATATTACTGAACCTTTTGCTAATGTTCTTCCACTAAACACTGCACTTCATTTAGGGACAGAAGCTACACTATAGGAGAAAATGAAAAGCGTCTCTTATAAAGTCTAGAATTTATACAAGATGTTTATTTTATTAGTGGAATTTATTAGCTTAATTTTTTTAGCATAAAAGAGTCAGTTCAGAGAAAAGTTTTAAACAAATATTTACCTGCAGTAGGAGGTGGTGGTTTGTTATGTATCCATTTAATCACTTTAATGCCATTTTGGGCAGTGGCAATGTTAACTCCAGGAACACAGGTAATCAGATGCTCTAAAGGAACACCACCCTGGCCTTCTGACACCATTTCAAGATCACTGAACTCTGACATGTAACAATCAGGAAAACTTCAGAAGAAAAAAAAAAGCTTCCATTATACACTTAAATATCACTGTAACAGTGGTCTTAAAAACATCATTATTTTGAGACACTTCATGAGCAAGAGGCTTCAACAACTTACTGACGTGTTCCAGACAACTTCATCAAATGCTCATTTTAAATAAGTGTGCTGGTTTGGCTGAACAAGAACTTTAAAAGTCAATTTCATAATACACTTATTTGCTTTAAAGAATACAACCTTACATAGGAACTGAAGCTTCTATGTAACAAGCAATTTCAATGCAGTTTTAAATTTTTAATCTGTTAGACCTTACACTAAAGGGCTAAATTAAAATACTTTACCTTAGTAAAGGCACAGTACCCTCATGTGTCTGTAAAAGACTGTGAACTTGGGGAGCAAATGTCTTCAGTGACAAAATCACAAAGGGAATTCTGTAAGAGTCTGGATCAAACTCATGTTCACTGCAAAAAATAAAAGGTTGACGTTAAGGTCCTTATTCTCAACATAGTTTTAGCATAGCATGTTTGTGCTTACACACACATCCAGAGCAAGCATTATGCTATATGCATCCAACACACTGCTATGAGCTGACAACAGCACTATGTGCAGTCAGAGGTTGAGGTTAAGGTCCTTATTCTCCACATAGTTTTAGCAGAGCATGTTTGTGCTTACACATACATCCAGAGCAAGCATTTTGCTATATGCATACAACACACTGCTACGAGCTGACAACAGCACTATGTGCAGTCACAAGCAGCTTTCATCTTTTCCTCAAAAATTAATATAGCTAGAGCAAATTTCCAGCAGTAATGTTGAGAAGATCACATTTCTATTACCATAAAAGGAACCCATTACCATTAGTGTCCCTTCCAACTCTGAATATCATTGAGAAGATCACATTTCTAGTACCATAAAAGGAACCCATTAACATTAGTGTCCCTTCCAACTCTGAATATTCAGTGATTTGATTAAAACTTCCAAATTAAATTTTGGCAGCACACACCAGGCAGTTAACAGTGAGCACCTAATAACTGCTCAGGTGGCATGACCTGGCTGTTCTTGAACAAAACAAGAAACTTAATATATGGCTTCAAGAAACCTCCAAGTCTGTATGAGTCACTCACTAAATGTAGCCAGAGGACAAAGAATGATCAGCTCCAGCTAGAGTTATGTAATGAAATTCAGGTTAACAGGAATCTCTAGCATGTATAAACTTCCTCCATAACTACAAAAACACAGTGTACCTGGCAGCTTCTGTCAGAGGTGTTCACTCCTGGCAGCTGTGCTAGAACACAATCACCTCACCTGAACAGACTAATCCATAAAAGTTATCCATAAAATTCACTGTGCCATTTATTTTCTGCTAGACTTACTCTTGTAAACACAAACAGTGACTAGAGCACACTATCACCACATATATACCTCAGCTCTAATATTCCTGCACATACTAAATGCTGTTCAAATATTTAGTAAGGTTTTATAGGATTTTATACACAGCTTACATAAAGTCTTTATTCAGGCAATGCTGCTTACAAACAGGCTCGTGATATTCCAACTCTTCAAATATTATAGGGCTACAGTTTGCTGAGGAACCATCGTGTGACTGTGAGGATCCCAAGGGACTCTGCCTGGCCTGGCTGCTGGGCAAGAGGCACACGAGCCTCCCGTTGCCCTGGTCACGGATTGCCACTGTGTCTGTCAGCTTGTACAGGTCTGACACAGCTAACTTGCGACCAAACCTAAGAAAAAAAAAAGCATTGAAATAAATGCACATTATAAACAAAGTTAAGACAATGCTGCAATCATTTTTTTTGGTTAATGAACAGGAATATGCTAGAAACTATTCTGTGCAAAATGTGAACGTTACTAACCTACTCATACCAACACAGAAAAAGTAACACTGCAAGTAGTACTCTCTAGGAAAGGCAGTTTTGCAGTCATTGCCTCTGGATATATCATGTCCTGGGACATCAAACAACAACAACCCACAATGCTCCATTCTTTGCTCCAAATAATTACACAGGGTGAGATTATTTTTTAAATGACTAGAGGAAAACAATTTGGAACTTACTTTTTTTCATAGATTTCTGTGAATTTGAACACAGGCAAACAACAAGCAGGTGCATCCTGCAGAATGGACATTGTTTCTGAGCTAGAAAAAAGTTAAAAAAGTTTTGCAGCATTAGCACAAAATTAATCTGTTATTATTAGACTTCAGCCCCAGTTGGTGAGGTGTTTACAGATGCAGTTTATGAAATATAACAGGACAAATGGCATCCCATTCCAGCACTACCAAAGTTGTCACTTCAGGTCAGGGAGGGCCTGTAGTAACACTTCTGCTAACTCATCAGGTTATGTCTCTGAAGAAGTTGTATTTCATATGTGGTGGTGAGATTCAAACATCTATAAAATTCAGCATTAACAGTTACCAGCCTGGTAGTTACATTAGTAACTTTGAACAGGCAAGAATAAAAGTTGTAAGTTACACAATAGCAAGCAGTACATAACTGTGAAACACTCTCTGCTCCAAGCACTAGTTTCATTCTGCAAATAAATGACAACTTACTGAAAGAATGCATTAAGAATTAAGAAAATAAAAATCAATACTTGTATTCTCACTAGCATCAGCACTCTAGGTATATCATCTCTCATCTAGAAAATGGACATCAAGGAAACACCAACAGCATTTCAACTGTGTACCCATCCTCCAAAAGGAAATTCCTATGAACTTTCTTGGAGCAAAGAAAAAAAGAGACGCCGAGTGCAATCACAACTCAGCTGCACAAATTAAGTTAAAGCTGTATCAGTATTATGAAAGAGTAGTAGGGAAAAGCTACTAAACCCCACTAAGCAGAGATCTAGTCTCTTCAGATGCAACTTAGACTATAAGCAGTGCAAAAATGTTAAACTGAGAACTAGCCTAGCTGTATTTAACAGATTCATCAGGTTATACAACAGATTTTACTTTATTTCCCTGTCACTGCTTTCATCAGTATTTCAGATCACTTCTCAGCTACTAAATACATGCTGGGACAATTAAGAGGATGCCAAAGTGCTTGTTACCTAAGTAGAGAGAGTGATTTACTAGCAGCTCCCGTTGCCAATGAGACCTGGATCCTCTTAGTGCCAATTTTGTATCTCTGAACATTGTTGACAGCACTGATTGCTTCTTGAAGACTTTCCATCTGAACTATAGCCTTCAGCTGGTAGTCTGTATGAGGACTGAGCTCCACACTTTTTACCTGAGAGGAAAAAAAACACCTTATACATTTAAAACAAAGTATTAACCCAAGGCAAACCATAACTAGAGTGACAGTCTTGCTTTGGCCAAGAGCCAAATACAACATAGGGAACTGAGCATGATGCATTTCACCCATCAGGACAATGCAAATAAAACCAAGTGCAGTGTACCTGGACCAAAACAAGCTTATGGCATTTCATTAACACAAGCATCATCTTCCCATACAGAAGATTACACCAGAACAATGCCATCCACAGAGCAGACAGAAAGAGAACGTGTAGAAGTGACCTCACCTTGCATAGTTGTTTTATCAATTCACACTCTCCCTCTGCTTTTGATCACTTCTCAAACTCAGCTTTTACTGTGCTTTTTAAAATGACATTAAAAATTCAGCTTTACAGCTGAAAAAGATTATCCTGTTACAGCTTAAGTCTCTTGCTTGCGTAACTAATGAGCCACTTAGCAAGAATTTTGTATATAAAACTGCAGAATACCATACCTATGAAGACCACATGCAAATTAAAAGGCAAGTGCAAGTGATGATCTGATCTTTTTAAAGAAAGAATAGAGTACCTCCTTTTAACAAAGTCTCAAAGTCCTTTTCAGATAGCTTTCCATTTCTGCCCACCCAAAGCTAGACCATACACATGTCCATAAATACATCAACACAAGTATTTAAGAAACAGATGTAATAAAGGAATTTGAGCTTTTACCTTGCCATGTCTTGAGAAAATTTCTTGTAAAGTTTGCTGCAACTCTTTTCTGGATAATCTGTAATCTATGTTGCTGATCTGAATGTCTGCACCATTTGCAAAAGGATCAGGGCAGTCTAAACCACTGGTGTGGTTTACTACATTAAATGTGAGCGGAGATGATCTATTTGAAAGGTTTGGAGACATACTCCTGGGTGAAATAAAAACATTTATGAGCTAAAGTAGCTATTGCACAATTCTGCTACACACATCTCAAACTAAGTCAGAAGACAGACACAGGTCAAGTGCACAAGTACAGTACTTGGAAGGGATCTTCCTAGTACATGTCTGTGCAGGGAAAACAAATTCCACCACAAGCAAAATATCATAAGATGCCAAGTATTTCCTATGAGAAGAAAGGAAACAATTCATATTATGTTTCAAAGTCACCCAATTTAAGAATACATTTGGCACCAAGTCCTCTACTATCTTACTAACACACTAAAAAGTCAAAGTCATTCACATGATTCTAGTAACTGGCAAATGCCAAATATGTGAGTTTCCAAGCATTTAATGGGTCTGGATAAAATTCTGCTGGGAATGTCAAAGGCACTGAAACTAAGAGGAGTAAGATGTCTGTAATACCTTAAAGTCAAAGTCTGCATGAAAAAACTGCCATGCCATAAGTTTCTGAAAGACCTCACTCCACCTTATCTCTATATTCAGCCTCTAGTAGCTGTTAGACAGCACCACCATGGATTCCTTTTGCCACCACATGAACAGGTGTATTAAGAAATATGGTTAAAAACACAACTCCATATACAGATGGCAATAACCAGTGTATGTACTGATGCAGTGTCACTTCCCCTCACAAATAAGACACAGACACTTACCGAGATGACCAGCAACTCTGAGACATGAGCAATGGACTGAGCTGTCTTGAGACCGTCAACTTACTGAAAGCAGAGGGATAGCTGACCTGAAATGCAGTTTCATCTCTATCTCTTTTATCTACAGGGGAATTGGTAATGCTCCTGGAAGCAGAGGTGTCTCTTCTATTTACAAAAATATAAGAAAGAGAAAACACATTATATGTTGCATGAATTTACAGAAAACAATGTAAAAACATTTGAGGTATTTTTATTTTTAAACATACTTCTGACTACTTTTAGAGGATAATTCTCCCATTCCCATTTTTTTGGTTGCAAGAGACACAGGAACCGCTGCATTAGAGTTATTCTGAGGAGAAGGAATTTGTTCTCTCAAACGTTCTTGCTGGTTTTCAATACTTCGACTGATGTTCTTTGATTCGAGGCGGCACAGCTCCTGCATGAACAGATGAAAGGTCAGCATAAAAGCACCAGACAGCCCTTGCCTGGGGCTTTCCTTCTGATGGAAAGCTAGAGGACTGACAATTTTTTCTGTAATAGCATTTCCATTGGCATTTCCTAACAAAGAATTTTTGATTTTGTGGCAGAGAAGAGTAGACTGTCAATTAGCTGAAATATTTTGCCATGCTCTAGACCTACCCTAGTTTTCCTTAAAAGCAGCAAAATGGATCAACCTGGACGTTAGACTCACCACCAGTGCAAAAGTTCAAACTGGTCTAGGATTCAAAACTCAAACGCCAGCAGTATTCCCAAACTGATAAAAAGGTGGCAAGGAGGGGGGAAAAAAAAACAGCCCTCAAATTAACTGTCTGCTTTCCAAGCAGATGAATATTGCTGTCATTCAGGAATGTCACTACAAGTCACAGTAAATCATATAGTAGCAGTGACAAGTTAAAGCTAAAGCAATCCCCAGAACGTAAGGAAACGCAGGAATACTGAATGGGGTAGAACAATACCTGTAAACTTTTAACATTTGTGGGTTTGACCATGGATCCAGGGATCTGGAATCCTCTCCCAGCAGAGCCTTTGGTACCAGAAATCTGATCGCTTGAGTCTTTGTTGAGGAGGCACAGCTTCATGTTCTTATTAATTTTTTTTGGAGACTTGACCTTTTCATTTCCCACAAAGCTGGAGCTTTTTGTTTCATTAACTTCTTTGTTTTTGGGAGTAAAAGACACTACAATCCTGTTACCAAAAACATCTTCGTTTTCCATTCTCTTCCGAGCGCGTTCAGCACTGTCCTGGTTTAAAAACCTGAGAATTGCACTGCTCCCAGAGATGCTCAGCACCTTCCCTCCACAGTTGTCTGACAAACGCCTGAGCCTGTTACTGATGCTTTTGCTGTCTCTGTTTGTTGGCAAGTTATAGACATATAACAGCGTATGGCAAGCCTGGTTAGGGGAAGATTTTCATTTTGTTATGTCAGAATAGCCTTTTGTTCAAAACCAGTAGTTTTACATTGGTTCTAGTGGCACCCTCCTCCCACCACCTCCCACCCCATTCCCAAGTCATTCATTTGGCAGTGCTCAATTTGTTTGGAAAACTCTCATACCAAGACAGATCCTCAAACTTTCATCTCCAACATAATCTGATGTTAGAATAGACGACAAAGTCCTTGATCAATGAATCAATACCTGATCACTTCTCCAGACAGGAAAGCATCAGTGTTTGCAATCCAAGAATCAAACTCTACACATGCAAACACATAGTTCAGGAAGTTATTGCAAAGAAGCTACAGCCTATGAGTGCTGTACAAAGGCAGCACAACAAATCCAGAGGGAATCACCGAGGAAGACAAAACCCCAAGAAAACAAACAACCACTCAAAACTTAAAGCATCACTGAGATGTCTTAACATACAACTAAATTCTTATCTCAGCCTCCTGTGAGAAAAAGAACATTTCAGGTACATTATCTGGTACAATATTTATTGCTAAAAATGTGAGACCTTACTATTTGACTTTTTAGTTAACCACTTTGTGCTTTTATTATTTCACTCTTTCAGCCTTAAAGCAGAAAGCACACACCCACATGGCAGTAACTGAAATACAGACAATGGCCAAATACACAGCAGACATCATGCCTCACCATAACTAACATATACATGATCTTCTGCTCCTAAATTAGAAAAAAAGGACGTTGACACTTGGAATTAAAACCTTACCGGCATTTTGAGGGGTAACCTTGGTGGCAAATCTGAAATAAACTCTTCAAAACAAATAAGCTCATGAGCATGATGTAGGAGTGCTTCTGAAGCTTGGTTTTTATGCACCAAAATGATTCGGAAACCATGTCGATGTCTCAGGTCACTGAGTTCCAAAGCAAAGTTCACATCCGCTAGAAAAAAATAAAATAGGCAAGGAAAGACTTGAAAAAGTTAAAAAAAATCAGATTAAAGAAACAAGTCACTGTAAATCTCACTTGACAAGTTCTATTTATCGTTGAAAATTCCCAATGAAAATGCACAAACAGCTGCAAGGCTTCTTAACAGGCATAATATAAATCAGCAGTGCACATTCAGTCTCAAGACAAGGACTTTCTTCTAACAGCAACTTGCAGCAATCCATCAGGAAGGCATTCCACTGGTACTGGATATTTCTACAGCAAACATTTGTTTAGCTTTAGGGAGAAACCCAAGGCAACACATGGCAGCTCAACAGCTGAGTAACTTGCATATTTAACTGCACAGTATGCTGCTACGGGAATTAAAAGAATCACATGTATTTTGCTCAGACTATGAAGACAAGTCAATGAGTTCTACTTTGTCCACTTCCTGGTGAAGCTAACTTCAGACAGTACTTACACACATTCAAGACATCAGATCATACCACTGGTTGAACTAAGCTAAGATCTCCTCTTACTGTCCCTGCTTTTCCCTTGCTGCCACTGACACTCAGTTCTGCAGTTCAGTTAAAGCTGGTCCTAAGCATCACCCCTGGAAAGCAAAATCATACACGAAAGTCCTAAGAGCACTGAACTGTGCACTGTAGATCAGAACCACTGACACTCACTTGACACAAGAACCACAGTGGCAGGTGCAGTGTGTGTATCAGCAAATCTCCTAAGACTCTGTCGTAGTTTGTCATCAGCAGCATTCTTGGCTGTAGCATTGATGTGTGCAACTGTCACCTGTGGAAACAAAAGCCTCAACGTGAACTGTGCTTGCTTACATTTCATTTGAAAAAAAATTATCACCAAAGCTTTCACACACACCTATTTAGATAAATTGATGCAAACACATGAAACAGAACACCTATGGATCTCAAACTGTTCTAGGGAGCAATGAACTTCAACCTCAGCTGTTCAGTAATGTCTTAGGGATGACTCCTGCTGTTCTGTGTTAAATTCACAAATTACACACTTTAAAAACATTCCAAAAAACCTTAGTTGAAATAGAAGGGTAACAAACATAGCAAGTACTCCCTATCAATTCCTTTTACTTTACATAAGCAGAACAACTGCCAACCTGTTGTTACACCTGCAATTTAGGGGTTGGGAAGGAAATTTCTGACTTAGAACCAGCAAAAGTTAAAAAATACCAAGAAACAGGAGGTATAGATTGAAAGAATACATACTGTCAAAGGCATCCAAATCAATACCACTAACTTACAAAAGTGTGCTTAATAATCAGCACAGTATTCATTAACAAAAAAGTCAGTTTCACAGAAATGTAGCTCTTTTAGGTTAATGTCACAGATTTTAAGGCTAACACTAGAAACTCCACCATCACTTACTACTGGATGAGATAAAAATCCTCCTATGAACGCTAAACTAAAGCTAAAACAGTCATCCACAGATAATGGAACGTTGTTTCCATTTTAAGAAGTTTCACACCAGAAGTTCAGTAGTAAAGACCTCACCCCTAAACTGAAGATCAGCTCAGGCACTAAACCCACAGAAGCAAACACAAAGCTTTAGTGAACACGAACCACTATTAACACACTCCAAGTACACAAACTCTCAAGCAAGAACACCAAGCAGGTGCTGTTTTGATACCTGGCAGTTGTTTAGCTCCTGAATAACTTCTTTATTTTCTTTACTGATGTCACACACACAGATGAACTCTGCCTCTCTGTGACCTTTGAAGAACTTCTCGCGAATCCTTTGCACAACTGCTATGGCCGAGCGGCCAGTGGGAACGGAGCAGTTCTCAATATCCCAGAACACTCCAATTGGGGGTAAGTTTTCCAGAACTTGGCCTGTTATTGCAACTTCCGGAGACCCTGCACAGGTTTAAGAACAAAGCTCACTCCTATCTCCAAACACCAAAAATGTTAAACTTAACATACTATAAACTTAACACAGGAAGCTTTATGAACAACACACCCAGGAACACAAGTTCAGTTTTATTTTCTTAAGGAATCTAACAAAGCATCCATCTCAAGCACAAATTTACTCACTGTCAAATCTTTGGCTTTACTTTTAAATTGTCAAGCAATCAAATAAGGTATTTAAAGAACACCTATCAAATGCTGAGGTGGTATCTGCCTCAAAAACTGTCTGAAGTTGTGTAACACTAAATTCAGCAGGTGCTCTATCCGTAAGGGAAGTGAAACGTGGAAGCTGATCAAATTTACATTGTGCATTAGATAACGAATCTAAACAAAACTGGGTGAGTTTACCAGTACAATGATGACAATTGCAGAAATTTAAGGCAATATGGAACAAACACAAAGGTATCCTATAGTTCAGGAGAGTTTAAATGTTTTTGCTATTTCAGGTTAAATTTCTGGTGTTCCAGCACTCTGAAAATTTATTTAATTTTGAACTAGCATTATACACCCATTCCATCCCCTCAAAACAACTTGAAAAGAAACATGAGGAATGACACAGAATCCTCCCAGGTCAAAAAAAAAGTACAAATTAAAGTTAACTGAGAATTAAAAATAAAGCATATCAGATAAATGTCATTTATTTGGGTATATCTTGACTAGTTACTGCTCTACAAGGTTCACTGGAATTGCACTTTGTAAAGAGACTTAATTGGGGTGTCACACCTTAAAACGGTCATAGTCATAAAGTACCAGTAAAATGATCTAATTTCTTACTCTTCCATGACTTTTTAAGAGTGTATAACTTTCATACTAGCAAGGATTTTGTAACTGAAGCAGTACTAACATTGTAGAAAGGCCATGAAATTATTTCACACAGTATTTTCCGCTTAAGAACACTGGAAAAAATTATATTGTAATTATAAATGTTACACCTTTACTGCATATGAAGTGCCAATAGACAGCAGACTAAGAAAATGCTTTTCAAAGTATGGCTGGAGGTAATTTCTTTATACACCACCAGAATAAAACAACTTCTGAGTCTTCTGAACTACTTTTTCTAGTTCTTAAAACAATTAAAAATAGTTTAAAAAATAAAAAAAACATCAAAACTATGCAAATAATATAGTAAGTTAACCAAGTAGTCAAGACAGGTAAATTCAAGTCATGAATTTTCAAGACAGAGACAAGGTTTTCTTTTTTACTGTTTAGTTCTCTCTGATTTGATAGGAGTTTCCAGACAATAGTGCAATTTACAAGAACTCTTGCTGTGCAACAGTATTTAAAAGGAGGACATTCACTAAATGAAGTTTCAAACAAATGCAGTTTACCATATTTCTGTGGTGATTTGCCAAGGCTACTCGCCAGTAACAAGCTCTTCTCACTTCCTGTTCCTTTGGTTCCACAGCCATTACAGATTGGGATAGGAACAGGTGCAGTCTGTGCACTTGGAGGAGGAATATTTGGCCAGATTTTAGCAGTATCAACTAGGCTGTTTCTGGTTGGCTGTGGGGACAATTTTTCAAAATACAAGTTCATTTAAGTACACAATATTAACACATGCTATTCCATGCTACAATCAGTCAGTTTCCCTTCTGCAACAAACTTGAGTGTACTCTACAAAGCTAATCAACAGTACCACTGTAAGAAGGCAGCTTCTATCCTAGAGTCTTTCCCAGCATACTTAGCTCTAGACTTCAAACACAAGGAAAGATTCTATGAAACTCAACATATGAAGATGTGCCACCTTTAAGTAGTATTAATATGTATTCCCAAAAATAAGACCTAGCACGTGAAACTTGCACAATTAGGAGCACAAGGTTGAAACAGTTTCGTCCCCATCCAAGAAAGAAAGTGAAGATAACTCCAAATACACCAAGTTCACCGTTTAGTTTATTGAGATGAAGACACTTGACTTTTAGATTGGAAACTCAGGTAACACATCTTGCAAAGTTGAGTATATTATTTCACTTGAAATGCCTAGTAATATCCAAGCACAGCTCTAAATTGTACCAAATTGGTTCTTCAGAATATATAACAAATTCGGGAAGACTGAACTAAGAGCTATCAAACCAAACCAAAACTAGAATATCCTTGTAGTGTAAGACATCTCATCTGACTTACAAATGGCTCTTTATTGATCAGCTGCCCCAGGGTACATGTTAACTGCTGTTAGCCTTTTCTCAGAGTCCCTACTATGGAACAGTTTAATTGCAGCTGTAAAGAAAAGACAACTGTCTTTCAAATCCAGTCAAAATTCCACTTGAGCACATTACAGATCCTCTGTAAGCTGAATGCTGTGATAGCTCTTTTGTCTTCCTATTGCACTGTTACCTCAGGAAAGAGCATCTGGTACACTTGGACTGTGCATCACCAACCAGGAGGATGCAAGCTGCAACCCGTGGAGCTGGTGTTTCGTTCCAGCAACATGATTCCCACATTACCCACAGAGCAGACTTAATGAATGAGAAATGTGATGTGTACAAACCTTGCTCAAGCAGTCACTGCAGTAATGAGAGCCCTTTAGACACACAGGAGGTGCCACGTTTAGGTGCAAAGGGTTGGAGCACACGTGTGATGTTAGCTCTGACTGTGCAATATGCTCATCCAAGTGTCCTGGAGCTCCACTTGTGAACTCAGGACAGGGGAAATAGCCAGGAGATGTGCAGCTCGGGAGGGCTGGAAACTGATGCAGTTTGTGCACGTTACCATGACAGGGCTGGAAATGGAGTTTTCCACAACAGGGCAGATGCTGACAGGAAGATACACTGTTTTCTATGCACATGCCAGAGAACTCAGTGGAAACACCTGCCAAGCTGCTCCTGGCTGGAGGGTTCTTCAGTGAAGATGCAGACTGATAAGCAAATCCTGACCCTACTTGACAGGTTATCGTCCCAGTGCTTTTTGAGTCTAATATTGTGCCAGGGTGAATCAAGTTACCACCACCACCACCACAATGCATTTGTGGAGTACAGGAAGAGTCAGAGCCATGAGCACAGCAGCTTACTTTCGGGCCAGGTGAAAGCTGTAATTGCTGTTGCTGAAGAGGATGAACATCAGGAAGTGGCACTGCTGGAAACAGTTTAGAGCCAGCATTATGAGGAGATGAAGCATCCTTCAATTCCACAGCAGCTTGCTTGTTCTCCATGTAATCTTTCTGGAAAATGAAAGCTCAGTTACATTCAAGTACATAAATAAAACAATAATTTTATAGGATAAATAAGCATATTTTTAGACTGTTACAAATGTGATGATAAAATGCTTTGGGAAGTGTTACCTTTATGATTACTATTACCTTAGTGACTGAACATGTAAGATACTAAAAGCAAAATACCAGTTATGTTTACCAGCCTTCAGTATATTGGTTTTAATGGATTTGGGAAGCAACAAACCCAAAAAACTATAAATCAAACAGCCATGTGGCTATAAAATCATACGAAAAGCATAAAACTGTTAGGCTAAGGCTGAGAGATACTTACTTCTTGCAAGAACAAACAGAAGCAAAAAAAGCCTTGCAGTTTGGAGGTATGGAGTTAAGATATCAGGATGTACAAGCATCAAGACACAAAGAGGTTTTTAAAAACATATATTAAAAAGGTTATAAGCAGCACAGAACAGTCAAGGTCACTCAAGCTAACCTGCACAGAACACACTGCTCCAGAGCTTTTGAGCAACTTTTCTTTTTCCAAATTGAACTTAATGCATTTCCTACTACACATCAATGAATAATTGATCACCCAACTTCAAAACCATTCCTCTCTGCTTGATGCCACATCTCATGAAGAAACTCTGCCAAAAATGTGTCTGGAACCAATTTATACATTGAATTCCAGATTTTTTTGGCAGCTCCCTTCCTAACCCCTGACACATGGAAACAGCAACATGTTTATCTGTCTCCTCCACGTCTTTCACTCAAAGTCAGATTGAAAAATGGATGAATGAGAGTTACTTAACACTTGGAGCTCACTTGCTCAAGCACATAAATGTGTTGCACTATTCCTGAGCACTTTGCATCTTAAATGTATAGAATTACACATATTACACCAAAAGAGCATTTAAAGAAACAGAAAAAAAGAAAAAATTAAGGCATTTATGAAGAACAGTATCCACAATTGGTGTAACTACTATTTAATAAGAATAATAATTCAGAAAACTAAATTTGCCTCCAAACTGAACAGATGAAAACCTAAAGCATGAAGACTACCTCAGCAATAACTTAGTAGAGCTGTCAAGCAGCTGCCTAACACACCTGGTCAGCAGTCAGCTCCATTATTCCAAACAGCTGTGGAGAGTAAAGCTAGTCAACCCAAGCAACGAACCTGCTTTCATCAGTGCTGCAAACACAACTGAAGGCCTTAAACCCCCAGGCAAATTTTGTACTTGCCACTGTACCTGCTGTGCCCTCTTCCCTCCCCACTCCCCCCATCAATCAGCAGCACCACCACAGTCAGTCACCCCCTCTGCACTGGGAGCCAACTATGTCTTTAGGGAAGTAATCAATTACCGTTTTCCCACTACAAGGCAAAGCCTTTTCAGCAGCAGAAAAGCAATTAGAAAGTTTCCAAAGCCATGGTTTAGCATCATTCTCTTGTTGCTGAAGCCATCCCAACGATCTATTGCAGAGGTTCTCCGTCCTGTTTCCTTCCATCATACAGCCAAACAAAGAGGTTCAACATCCTTCCATACCCTCTTCCTTTCATTCTTCCCACCTGCTAAAAGAAAAAAAACACATGCTTTAAATAACTGTTCAAGTAAGACAGAAAAAAACACAGTGGTCCTAAGAATTCCACCACAGCGGGATCATTGAATCTGCATTATTTACATTTAATTTGATTATACATATGGACATGGCCTTGACTATTCCTATTTCATACAGGAATGCTGCTCATGACCTGCAGCACAGGGAGCCAGTCTGAGAGAATCACTGTTTATGTCTGCGGCACAGTCACACATTTCACTGCTGTGGACATGAAACGGTGCCCTGAAACTTGCAATGCATTCTCCCAGACAGAGAAAGCAGGAGGCAGGTTATCAAGAAAAGCTCGACAGTAAATACTAAATCTGTGCAACTGAACTCAGCCGAAAGAACTGAACTGTATATTCACTGTTTTTCCACTGGTTAACAAAGCTGTGTAGAGCTGTATTAAGCACAAAGCACTTAGCATTTAAACAGAGCTTTAAACTGAGGTAATTTACAAATACTCATAACTAATCCTCAATTTCACTTTACAGAACCACAAAAGCAACTTAAGACCCTGTCACACAGTACCAGAAAAGCTACGACTAGCAATAAGTTCTTCTCACTCGCCCACTACATGCTGCACTCAACAGATCACACTCCTTAGTGTTCTTTTGCACTTAATGGCAAACACAGTAACTAGGGAATACATCCCACAGCATTACATTCACCCCCGACTTACTTTTAACCTCACAGCAAGTTTCACTCATTTTTCTGAAAGCAGAAATCTCTCTTCTCACGAACCTTACTATCCAAAATATTACCTTGCATAAACCATTAAGTCCGTCAAGTCCTACAACTCTTCGCGCGCCTTACTTTTCTCAGCGCCCGAGCGCAGTAATTAGTTTGGGAGTTAAAACAGTCACCCAAAAAAAAGAAACAAAAGACACACGAACCACACACCCACAGCGGCTCGGTGC
>NW_008660563.1:0-5795 GCF_000695815.1 Acanthisitta chloris
TAGACAGGGCAGGGCTGCAGGGAACTGGAGACTGGCCCTTCTGGGTCATTGCTAGGGCAGGGGCTGACAGCCACGGAGGGGTCCAAGGCTATGGGCAAGGTGATGGGAGCCTCAGGGGGCCAGACAGGAACAGTGAGGCCTATGAGCACGCTCAAGGCCCAGACTGCATGTTTAGTGTGTTCAGAACTCACCCTAGGTCTGTATCTAAACGTAAAAGTGCCTAGATTTTACTGATATTTACCTTTCTTTCCTTACCACTTTTCTCTTTTGTGATGTGACACGATCTTTTTCCCATATTTCTCTGATCCTTAATAGGTTTTAGAGCACACAGTAGATAGGAACATGATCTTACATGCCAGAGTCTATGACTAAGTATGCAGCATCCTTCCCAAAAAGCAATTTCAATACTACTGAAAACAACACAAGATCAACGCAATTGTAGCATCAAACCTGGTCTCCCTTTTAGCTGAAAAATACATGATGAAATAGTGGTCATGTTGGTGGTATGAGCTCAGTCACAGAAATGATGGTCAGTATAGCACTAGTCATACATAGAGGATCAATATAGGGGTTAAAGCATATAAAAGAGAATTTACAAACAGAAATAGGAGCAGCTAACTTCATCTAACTAATGAACTCACGGGGTCTTATTTAAGCATACATAAGATTTTTTGTCTCTTTTAGCTTTTTCCATGGGGTCTTATTTAAGCATACGTAAGATTTTTTGTCTCTTTTAGCTTTTTGCAAACATTTGACTGGATTTTGTTACCAAAGGCAACCTGCTGAGTCAGTGGCTATGTTGCATGCAGCAACATTACTGTCAGACCACAGAGTTAAGGGCAATATCCTGGAAAGTATATATAGCAGTTGTAAACTCTTTTTCCTAATGAATACTTTACATTCACAAGAAAAAACCATGACTTCAGTCATGGTCTTAACCTCTTGTCTAAAATATAAAAAACAGTGAGGTTCACGAGAAAAAAACGTGACATCAGTCATGGTCTTAACTTCTTGTCTAAAATATAAAAAACAGTGAGAGACACAGCTGACTGTTTTTCTAAAAGGTTACGGCAATTAATAAAATGTAAAGCACATCATTAATGACTGACACAAAATGTCAAGACTTATTATTCCAAATTCACAGAAAAACCCCCCACATATCCCTGTTTCTATGCTAAAGCAACTTAATTCATTGCAAAACTATGCACCTTGGAAAATACATTTTAATAGTTTTCCTCTTTCATATTTGTAGCTTTGCATCTACGCTTTAAATAAAAATCTAAAAGGACCAAAGACTTTAATGATCCTTGTGGGTCCCTTTCAACTCAGGATATTCTATGAAGAATCCAGGTGTGGAAACAAGGTTTACAAAGTCGAGATAATATGTCACATATAAACACAAAATAATTTAAGTATATTACTTTTCCCTTTTTTTCAAGCACATCTATCAGTCACATATGCAAATAATTGCATAGCCACTTAGTTGCATTTCTTCCAAATGTTGAAACCTTCCATTGCTCCATATGATCTTTTACTTATCCTTTTCAATTATCATATGCTTTTATATCACAGTAATTAAAAGACTACAAATGCAAGGTTTATATACAAAGCATTCATGTTTACAACTCTAATCTAGTCAATTAAACAGTCATAAGGGCTTTACTAAACTATCAAAGGAATGAGTATAATCTATAATTACCTAGAATTAGTATGAAAATCTGTCTCAAATCCTCAGAATTTCTATTGCCTGAACGTTGTTACAAAACAAATAGTTTCTCATGAACCCATAACTAATTTTACCAAGATATGAGCAATTTCAGTTTTCTGATTAAAAGTTGCTTTTGCATCTTAAAAAAAAAACCAAAACCTGCTACTCTTGAAAGAGTAGAAAAACATAGTAAGTCCTGGGGTTTTGATGAATGAGTGCAAAATTCTAAAATATTTAAGTACCATAAGTGATACATAAGTATAATTTAGTTTGGTAATGCGGAAATAACCTGCTGGTGCTGCATGATTCTTTTTCCCAAAGTCAGGAGTCTTGATTTACTAGTATCACCTGTAGTGTATATCTTGTTCCTTGCCAAGTTAAAGTTTCTGGCCACAGGCATCACTAAGTGCGATGGTGAACTTGTACCAGAGGGACAATAGGGACTTGATATTTCCCAAAAGCACTGTGAAGACATGTTAAAACTTTATTTTTGACATTTTCTCATCTGATATCAAAAACTTAATTTTCCAAATTCCAAATTTGTCTATATCCAGAAACCCTATGTTCTCATTTTATTTTCATAAATGAATTTGTCTATATCCAGAATTCCTATGTTCTCATTTTATTTTCATAAATAGGAGTTTAGACACAAACATTTAGACCTGCCCTTCATCAGCTATGTCAGTGAAGCCAGCAGTGAGCATTTATTAATTTAAACAAGATGCTTATAGCACTTACATAAATACCTTTTTTAGCTTATCGTAGAGCACTTCTGCTGATCTGTATTTTTCACTCAAGGGCAAATGTACTGACATATCCTGAAGTGTGGCCTAAATCTCTCAGCCCTATACAACAACACAGAGATACTCTTCTGCAGTAAATGAAGTGCTGCATGTGGAAGGAACACATTATATTTGCTATGACTACTAGGAGAAAGAAGAATAGGCGAAAGAAAAAAGTAAAAATAGTAAAGAATAGGAAGGATTGACGTAGATAACCCATAAAGCATTATTGGGAGGATTAACTTTAAGGGATGCCACTTCATTGTAAGAAGGCTGCAGTGTAATGAATCTGAACAAAGATGATATGAGAAACTTGTTCAATTCCCACTTCTTAGTCCTCCAACAGGAATGAGGGTTGACAATATAAAGGATTACTAAAGGCCTATACAAAGCTAAGCTTTGAGGGGGGTTGTGTTTTAACCAATACAAGCCAATCTGGTTTCACGTATTAAAAGCTTATTCTTCTGTTTGGATTTGGCATCATACGTGTGCCAAGTATGAGACTATTCCTCTATTGGATTTTGGCAGAAATGGGGCCCACTCAGCTCCTGGAAGGCATTGGAGAATGAACTATCATTAAACTTTATGAAGTTCCTATAAATGCACAAAGTTTTATTTACCAAACTGTATTGTACAAGTCTGCCAAATTAAAAAGATAATTCAATGTAGCAGAGACAGAAAATACTTATTCCTGAATAGTCTGTTTCAGTATAAACACTAATGCTCTCATGAAAATCCATCTCTGAATAGGATAAGCGATGATGTAATTATTCTTTATGATAGTCACATTGGCCCAACAATGATTTGTAACTGCTTCTAAAAATCTCAAACTAGAATTCCCAGAGGCAGAAAACCACTTATTCATTTCACTGAATCTTTTCAAAGCAGACAGATGGAGGTTATTGTAGACAGGAGAGGAGAGACGTTACAGGGACAAACGAAGAAGGTTGGAGTAATTTCCAACTATGTGGAGCATGGTTTAAGTGACTGCATGCATCACTAACAGCAGAGATCCCTTGTTAATGCCTGCCACTGAAATCAGCCATCTACCATAAATGCAAATAAATCTGAAATAAGGCCCCCTTACCTAATAGTAACTTGGGTTGTATGAATAACTCAGTGACTCAGAAACAACAGAATCTTCCCTTCCTAAAAAGTATTGTAATGAAAATCTTCTGCATCTTCTTATTGAAAGGGACCTGTAAGTCTACTTTCACACAACTATCTTGAGTTCTGTTTCTTTTTTTAACGGAAGAACATCTTGATTTAGTTTCTTAGCATTTTAGCTGAAAATGAAAGATAGAAATCAGTGGCCTGATTGTCACAGTGAGCTACCACTGAGGCAGGAAGTAACTTTCTGTATGATATTTGACATCAAGCCACTGGGGAATGGCACAGCCAGCACAGCAGCACACCCCATATGTATATCCCAATGATTAGGGTGTTCTTCCTGGAAGTGTGAGAGTTTATTTGCCTTAGAGTAGCAGTGGCTCTTGTCTCAAACAAAGAGCCATGCAAATGTCTGTTTTATTCCTACCCAGTTACAAAGAACCATGGGTATCATCTTGTTAGTCATGTCTGGTTCATAATTATGTTCAAAATAATTTCTGGCTAAAGACATTTGATGACTTAGAAATTACTAAGTATTTGAGGTTGCCTTTTCATTAACAAAATATTGTCTTAAAATAATTTAATTTTCCCAGAACTAGACTTCATTAACTTGTTTTATTCTGTAAGGCCACCACATCAGTTCTGTCTCTCTGATGTCTAGTAGCCTGATCCTCAACCATAAAGTTGCTCTCAAACTTGAAGTCACTGCAGGACCAGAAAACCTCTGTCCCTGTATGCAGGACTTCTGCTGTTGCAGCAGCACTTAACCCATATCCTCAAGCAGATTCCTGTGCTTCCATAGTTGGAGGCTAGCAGGACAATTAAATACCAGCAAGAAAGAGCAAATGATCAAGAGATTTTTACCAGAAAATTTAAGGCATTGTTTGGTTCTTTTAAGAACAAGCACAGGGAACAATATTAAAAGGAAACAACACAAAGTCACTAATCTATTTAACAAGATTCATTTGCATATATATTTGGCACGATACACTAACAAATGAAAACACGAGGAGAGAAATAGAAGAAATGTTTTGTAAAACTAGTTCCTATAAGAATAAAGTGCAGAACTAGGAAACCAGGCATTTTCTTAACAACCGTGAAGGACACTTGCAATGGACTCTGAGCTGGAAAAAGTATCACAAAACTCCAGTCCTTTTCTCCTATTATTGCAACCTTTTAGAAATTGTTAGCTTGTATTTGTACTTTTTCTGCACCTATAGGTCAGACAGAATAGCTGTCTTGCTTGGACAAGAACAGAGAATTATCTTCTCAAGAAAAGTAGGAAGCATTACATGCGTTTTTGGTAAAATGCTTTCATGGTTCCAGAGGTTTAGCTAAGGCCTTTGCTTTTGTTTGTTCTATATACAGAGAATAATCCCTAACAGGAAGGGATACTGGTTTTTACAGTTTGATGTTGACCTATAATATTGAATATGAGTTACACACATTTCTTATTTCTTAAGACAAAGTCTAAAATTTAATTTAGATGGAATTTTTAAATGCCAGTATGCTTATATATTGAAGGAATATACTAAATTACATTTGATATTTTGTAAGTCCTTCTGTAAACAAAATTAATATTATAGAACAATGAACTTGCAGTGTCTTGAAACAAAATACTGCTTAAGACTCATCAGTAAATTATCCCCAAGACATTGTGAGATACTATAAATATCAAATGGAAATTTTTATGTACCTCAGTTGATGGGATATTGTGACCATAATTTATCCATCCATGACTTCAAAGGAAAAAGGCAAGCCACAAATAACGCAAAGATTAGTTTTGTCTTAGCTGTTTGAATTTGGCAGGCTTGCAGAGGTTGAAAGAAATGCTAAAATTGAGGAATGATCCACCATTAAATCAAATTTAGGGACAAACTCCAGGTTTTCTGTGCCTGCTATATTTTAATCACTTACGGATTTTGCGCATTGGATCATCCTGTGCTCAAGCTGAAGTAATACAATTTCGACTACTTCTTCCATCTATTTCTAATACACATATGTGTGAATTGCAGTTTTATAATTCACCTATGCAAGCCTTAAATTTAATTTAAAAAAAAAGGAAGTAATTGTTCATGCTTCCTATTTCAACAGCCTCCTATCCTTCAAAAGATTCCTATGCTATTAATGTCTACCTACAGCATGCCTGCTATATTTTAATCACTTAGGGATTTTGCGCATTGGATCATCCTGTG
>NW_008660564.1:0-15939 GCF_000695815.1 Acanthisitta chloris
CCCCCGCCCGACTGTGGAAGGCCCCCTCCTGCCTGCCCTGCCTGGCCCCAAGCTCTCTGCCTGGCCAAGGGGGCAGAGGGGCTGTCGGGTGCTTCCCACCCCGTGCTCTACACCCCTGGGGTTTGGTGTGCAAAGGAATTGCTCCTTTTTGGCTCTTTTTTCCCCCCCTTCCTGCCAAGCCCAGACCCTGTTTCTTGTTGTTGTAGGTATTTATGGGCCTGTTTATCTGATCTCGCGGGAGCCTATTCTTATCTCAGGAGCAGCGAGCAAAGGGTTACACTGGACAGCTCGGTAGACAGGATGGAGCCAAATAAAATACCAATCTGACAAAAAAGAAAAAAAAAGGAAAGAAACACCCAGCCCCAGCCACCAGTTCACCCAGGAGCATGGTCCAGGCTGCAGGCTGGATTTTTCAGCCCCCCAAAAGGGTTCACACAGACAGCATAAGCCTGGGCAAGAAATGCCCAGGCACAGAGAAGGAGAGTGTAGAGTAATGACACTGAAAGACAGGAAAAAAAAATAAATTAAAAGTTTCAGGTTGGTTGTCATGACAGTTCAGCTGTCATGCTGCTGTTTGGTGTTTCCTCGGGGTGAGCATGGAAATGTCCCAGCTCAGGATGAGAGGCACAGACCATCCCCAGCCCTGGCAGGGACTCACTTGAGGTTGTCCTGAAGGTCATGGCCAGGGCCAGGGCTGCTGCCTCCTATCACAGGGCCTCTCTGGGCTGGCCCCAGCTGGTGACACAGAGCTGGGGGAGGCATGGGGCAGGGAAACCCTCCCTGAACACTCTGCTGGTAGGGAGCAGTGCAGAGCTCTATCTCTGCTTGGCCTCTCCAGAGCCCAAGGGTGCAGCAGGGCTGGGCCAGAGTGAGTAGGATGGGATGGGAGGGGATGGGATGGGATGGGATGGGATGGGATGGCATGGCATGGCATGGCATGAGGATGGCATGGGATGGCATGGCATGGGGCTGGGTGGGAAGTTCCCTCCTGCCATGCCAAGCAGGGGAGCAAGGGCAGCCCCATGCCAGGGGTGCCCCAAGTCCTTGCCCCCCTCCCCACCTCACACCCCACTCTGATTACTCCTCCTAAGGAAGGGCTTGGTAGTTCTGGCCATTTAAGGTAGCCCCGGCCCCTCTCAGTAAGGGTAATTGGGCCATAATTTGTTTTCAGTGTCAAGATGGCGTCAAAGATAAGACAAAAATCCCCAGGTTTGGGGGGTAAAGAGACGGGAGAAATCCTGACCCTGGACCGACCTCGAAGGAATGGCCACAAGCCCCAGTGAGTCACATGGCAGGTGAAAGATTTACTGCCAGGAGAGCTTTTTGATCCTCTCCCAACACGCGGAGCCTCTCAGCCCAGTTGCTGGCTCCCAAGTCAGACTGTCTTCTGGGAGCACTGCTCAGGTGGGAAGGTTTTCTGTCCAACTGAGAGCACCTCCAGCTGCAAAGTTCACAGCATGCAATAGTTCTTCCTCAATCTCCATGCTCCTGGAGTCACATGATACTGAGACCTGTCTAAAGAGACAATGCATTTCCAATCCATAGCTGTAGAAATGATGTCAAAGCACAGGAAGACTCTAGAGCCACAAGGCAGTTGAAGACAAACATTTTTTTTACCTTCTTTCTTTCGTATTATTTTCTAGACCAAATCCAAACTCTGTTTTCACTCCTATGGCAGACTATTCTTGGATTGGCTAGCAGAGTTCTGCCCAGGGTGTATTTTTCCATGCAGCTGCCTGTGCTGGGAGAAGACCAAGAACCCTGTACCTTGGGCCAAACTTCCCAAGACTGTCCTTCAAGCAGCAGCGAAACTCATCATCCATTCTACGTCCCTACCCCTTCAAAGCCAACCTTCATTGCTCCTTTATTCCATGAAGGCCCTTTCCCCAGGGCAGAGGGTTGAGAGAAGTGTGTTTTACTCTTTTCACAAGACCCACATGCTTGTGTGGGGTTAGCAAATGTGCTCACGATGGCTTTCTGCAGAATGACCCATCCTTGTCCTGCTCAGTGGTGGAGCAATCCCCAGTGGCAGTGCTGACACTTTGCTGCTAATCTCCCAGGACAGCTCAGTTCAGCTGCAGCTGGGTGGTGTGGGGTGGCACAGCAGCACACTTGTGTTTCACACAGCAGCTGGATTTAAGGTCCAGGGTGGAAGCTGGTGAGGGACCAGTGCTGTACAGCTCTGGGCTGGGGGTGAAAACAACTGAGCACTTTGCTCAGCAGGACTTGGTGCCATTTCCACAGCTGTGATGCTGGATGAGCTCTGTCTCTCCTTGTTACTCCAAAGTTGAAGTGTATTAGCAAATGTGGAGCTGCTGCTGCTCCAAGAGTCTGTAGATCAGAGGTCCCAAGGAGTCAGATGGAGCTGCTGGAGTGTGAAGGGGATGCATAGGCTGGGAGAAGGGTGTTCACTGGTGAGCCTTGCGGCATCCTGCAACAGATCCCTGAGGCAGGGAAGGCCCTTGCCTGCAGTTTCCTTTTCCCTGTTTCTTCTTTTGCATGAGGAATTCAGGTCCTGACCACCCTGAAAGACTTTACAGTAACCAGAGAAGTAGGGGAATTTATGGCGTCACCAGTGGCTGAAAGTTGAGGGATTGAGAGGAAGAGGTTGTTTTTCCCTTAGCTTGCTGATGGGATGCCCATCATTATGCTCTCTGGTCCATATCTGTGGTAGGAGAAGCAGCAGAGCCATCTCAGCTACATGACATCCCTCTCCCCCACCAGCACCATGGTGTTCCCTGCTGAGGGTGCTGTGGTGATCACGGAGTATTTCCTGCAATACATAAAGGGAACAGATTTTGGAGAAGGTTCCAAAGATAATTAAGTAAAAGCACGCTGGGGGTTTTTGAGGTACTCAGGGAAGAAGCCAGCACTGTCTGCAGGGATAAGAGAGATGAAATCAGCTCCTGCTCCTGGCAAAGTGAGATTGAGTGCCATGCAGTTATTCCTTATTGGATCCAGGGAAAATAAATAAAATAAAATAAAATTATAAAAAAAAAAGCAAAAAGAAAAGCAAACCCTGAGACTCTCCCTTGCACTCTCCTCCTACTCAACCCCATCTCTAAGACACAAAACCATTAAATGCACATTCACATTTTTCCCCAGTCCTCCGTGCTGCCCTTTCTGCTGGGGAGCAGGGAAGCTGTGCCTGGTTTCCATCAAGGCTGCAGGACGCTCACGCAGAGGATCGGACGTGTTCAATTTCAATGTCCAACCAGGGGAGAAAAAAAAATAAAACCCAAACAAACCATTTTTATGATCTCCACATCCCACTGGAGCATAATCCTGCTTCCGGTCTCTGACAAGTACAGCCAGCTCCTGCCGAGGAATCTTCGGGATGGGGACGTGGCCCTGGTGCCCCAAACAGCTGCCCTGGGCCGGGGATGCAGCGAGCAGAGACTTGGCAGGTTCCTGAGCTAACACTGCCCTCGCACGGCAGCTGGCAGTGCTGGGAGGGACGCGCAGTTTTCAGCCCGTCAGAGCAATCTGCTGGTTCCTTAGCTTCTCGGTGTGAATATGTGAAAGATTAAGAGGATTCCGCCTTGGTTTTGAGCTTGAAATCTGTGGGTTTCTTGGCAGGGAGCAAACGAGCTGAAGTAGCATTATTCATTAGCCTATGGAAATAACAGATTAACTGGCAGAGTTTATTTCTAGCATGAGTTTCCATTATTAGACTCTCTCATGCTAAGGATGACACCTGCACAACAGGCTGCTGCTCACAGCTGTCCTCCTTCAGCCCTTCTGCCTCCTCCCTGAGCAGGACACCTTCTCACTGTGCTGGCAGAAGAGGCCACACTACCCAGTTTAGGAATGCAAATGACACAGTTTTCCCCTTCCACTGGGGAATGCTGCCCTTGTCCTCATATGAAGACTTTCCCCTGATACCTCCTAAAAGTTTTCCCCTTCCACTGGGAAGTGTTGCCCTTGTCCTCATAAGAAGACTTTCCCCTGATACCTCCTAAAAAACCTTGACAACACACTCTGTGATGTGATGTGATCCACTCTTACTCCTTCTTCCACCTGTGTCACCTAGGTGATGCTCTGTGATGTGATCCACCCTTACTCCTTCTTCCACCTGTGTCACCTCTGGTCTTGCATTCCTCAACCAAGAGCTCCCTGAGACAGGAACAACACTCCTGTAACGTGGCAGAATGTTGCCTCCCACAAAAAGATCCCAGTTTATTGCTAAGGCCTCCAGACACATCCACAAAGGCAGGCACTGGGGATACTGGGATCTGTTTTGCACCAGCTCAGTCTTCCCCAGCTCTTTAATACACAAGGTCAGTTTTAGCTAAGAGAGTGTTAGATTCATACATAACTAGTCATCACTGACTGTTTCTCACAGCAGGGTAAAGCACCAACACAACCTGATTCAGCTCTCCAAGGTCTCTCCCCTGCAGTCCCCACTCCCAACCAGATGGGATGCAGAAGTGTTTCCTGCACGTGCCACAGGGAGTACAAACAGGCATCTTCTGCATGGCTGGAAGTCACCAACCAGTGGCACCACAAGCTGCCACCCTCCTCCCAAGAGGATATTTTATTCCTTGTCATGTATTGAATGATGATGAGGAGACAGGTCAGTTAGCTGTAGGGCTGCACCAAGGAATAAGGATATAGGAGATGTGGGATTGTCTCAGACAGAATTATCTGCGCAAATTTTTACTGCACATCAACAGTGCCATTTAATTTGACAGTGATAAATTCCAGCCATGTATTTTGGGTGTAAAGCTTTCAACATCCAATCACTAGGGACATGCATGAAACAAAGCCAAGGGTGTGCTTGAAAAGGAAGCAGAAGCACAGGGCTGAACTAGATGTAAAGATTCATTAGGAAACATGAATCAAATGAGGAGCTGCACTTGACTGACTGTTCATGATATGGGAGAGAGGAAATCCCCATCATAGAAAAGCCCAACACTCCCCAAAACACAAGGTCACTTGGCTCTTCACAACCTCCACCTTCCTTGTGAGTTGTCTTTTTGTTGCATTCAGAAGACTCCATGAATTGCACCCACACAACACACGGGTCTGTCACAAAATATCCCATCACCTGAGCTGGCTGTTCCAGGGCTGGCATTCCCAGTCAGCAGTGCCACTCTCTCCTCCATGCCTGCAGTGTGCTCAGCCCTGGGGAGGTGGGTGGGAAAAGACAGTAAATCCTAGAAACCTGGCACAAAACATCCACACAAAGCACAACTCCATTGGCCCTGGAGCCACCAGCGCTCAGGGCAGAAAGGCAAACAGAAGGGACTGTAGGCCTTGTTGCTAGATAGATCATTTATTAAAGTGAAATTCAGCATTTTATCTTTGTCAGACAGTACAGAGTTAAGTCTCATACACAGTGGAAGCAGGACATTTCCTACACCTCAGAGAAATGAGTTCTACAGTTTTTGCTATAAGTTACTAAGTTGCTTTAACAATACACAGCTATATTACACAGTTAAAAATACAAGGTGTCCAAAACATTTGGCATAAGATCAGCACAACACATGGAGGCCAGAAACAGAAGAGGGAACACAGTTTTTCTCTCCCAGTAAGCCTGCCAAAAGACTCCAAACCATTCTGCAAGTTACCTGTTACCCACCTCCCTCCCCTCCACTAGCTGCAGAGTGTGGGCAGGACAGGAGTAAACTCAGCCCTGTGAGGGCTCAGGTGAGCCAGAGGCTCCTGGAGCCTGCTGATGTACAGGATGGCCTGCAGAGCTGCTTGCAAGGGAAGTTCAGGTTTAAGGCAGGAGCCTCCCCCTCTCCCCACACTTTCTTCAAGCATTCAATTCATCCCAATCAGATGTGTTCACGGGCAAGTCAAAAACACGAGATCAGGGATAGCTGTGAAAAGTGCAAGGAGTATCTTACATCCTAACAGTTCATTTGCACTTTGAAAGTGGAAAATGAAAACTCCCTAACTTGGTCAGCTAGAGATGGCTAAAGGGCATCAGTGACACGAGGAGTGAGGCATCAATAACATTCCTTCACCTTTGGGACTCTTCAGTCAACACTCTGGGCAGTACAGGGACTCCTTTTGGATGAGGCCACCTTGTACTACCCACACTTTTAACTGTAGAGGCAAAGTGACTCTAGTGCTCTTGGGAATACAGTGATCTGCGAATTTAAATAAACAGTCCCTCAGCAGACCCCTCCCCTCCCCTCCAACTGCAGTTACTGCTGAAGATCTCCCATTGGTATTTACATTTGGCTCAACCCAAAGATGTAAAGTGCACAGCTCCCCCTTCTCCTCCTCTCATAAAACATCCATCACAAGAGCTGACGCAGAACAAATTTTCCTCCACGCTGCTGCCTGTGGAAGTGTGTTTTGTTCAGCCTCTCTGTGGGCCATGTCTTGTTCCATCCTCCCTGTGCCATCACGACCCACATGGAAACTCCCATTTACCGTGGATTATTTCGGCTCTTGTTTTCAAAGCCTCTCTGAACCCAGCTTGCACTTTAGACTAACTTGAAATGCCAGACTTGACATGTTTTGGTGGTTTACAGCCACATTTCTAAGGAAAACTGGGACACCAAAGTACTGGGGACAAGTGGTACAAACCTGCCCGCTCTGCTTTTCTCAGGCTGAGCATCTAAAGTGCCTGGCAAAAGGAACATTACCTACCTTTCTATGCAATTCTTTACTCAGGGTGATACACAATAATCTTTGAGATTCAGAAATTTTAAGTACTGCATTCTACCACAGCCTCCTTGGATATATTTGCACTTTTCAGCCATCAGATTGCCATCGACTCGAGTCTTTGCATGCTTCCAACTCCCTTGAGTTGAGCTCAAGCCAATAACTACCAGCAATGATTTCTTCCTCTTCCCTTGAAGTGAGCAGAAGGTCAGCATACAGGATGAAATTAACCCCAGAATAGATGTTTCTGCATTATTTGGATTGCATACTAATGGCTTTGGATCTATTCAGAAGTCTAATTAAATTAATGCAACTCTTCAATGAGAATTGAGCTAGGCTATGGAATTGCATTAGGCTATATAATGGCTGGAGACCTTCAGAGACGATTCCTCCGCCCCAGGGTGAACGTCACCTATGCAGGCTTGTAAGAAATCAGCTTCCACTATTATGAACAGAAGATGACATCTGGTCATCCTCCATGCCCCCAAGGCTTGTGCTCCATGGTTCAAAGCTAGACAGAATTTAAGGCCCATCTGTGAAAAGCAAAATGTAAAAGGAAAAACAAACTCTTATCATACCAGCCAAAGCGATTCGGGTCTTCCACCTTTCCAACGAGTCCCATCTCAAAGTGCTGAGAAAATGTCCCACCTCATGGCTTCACAAGTGTGAGGTTCAAACAACGTTTGTACTTTGAAGTTGAAAACAAGGAAGTTGGAAAGTCTCTTTTGAATTGGCATGCAGCATCAGGAGTCAAACACACAGCACGGTATTGTACACAACGACAATTGCATTGTTGCGTTTTCTGGTTATTAGACACTAAATGCTTTTCAAGAATCACAGGCACCCTGAACATGGATATTGCTACTGAATTGACGTGTGGTTTCAGTCCATAGCACGGGAGCCACCCATGGCTGCCCCTTCCTACAAGACATGGGCTTTCTGTTGCTCAAGGCGTTTTGCTCTAGCTAAGTTGAGAACAAGGTAATAAGGCATTTGCAAGGGGTTTATAAGGCTGTGGGGTCTGACAGCCAAAGATTCTTCTGGTTCTTTGGTGTCTTGCCTCCAAGCTTTCCACCTTATAAACAACTGCTAATGGCTGGTAAACATCTCTTCATCATCACACTTCACTAAGAAATTTTTTTTTTCTCCTTCAAAAAAGTAGAATTGCTTTCAGAGTGAAACCAACAAGGATCACATTTCACATCATCAATCGACTATTTTCAGGAAAAAACAAAGAAAAGAAAAGTTTCCTGGATACCACCTCTGCACAAAAGCATTCCAGTGAATACACCTGAACAGATGGAACCTGCCACCCTATTTCCTTGAACAGAATCATTTTGCTGCTGGCTGCTAAAACACCCCAACAGATTTATTTACTCCTCGAAACAAAACAGAACAAAAATACGACAACAAAAAAAAGTAAATCCCAAACAAACTACATTTTTACAGTTTTGGTCTAGAAGTTACAATGAGGCATAAACCCTCTCAACTCAGAAACTCCTTTTCCCTTGGTAATATCCTCTGATTACACGAGCACTTGGAAGATTAACATGCAGTCAGAGAACATATCCTTTAGCGATCTGCCCAGAATGAGAGAAGCCAGATCATGTTGACTGATGTGGGAATTACTCCACCCTTTCAATAAGGAAAGGACCAGCATAATTAGGAAACTTTAAACATTCATGAAATACCAACACAAGACATTCTCTCCTCATTCCTTGAACCTCTCTGACGTTCTAAAAGTCCATACTGAATCGAGCAAGGAAATGCTGAAACAATCACACTCCCCAAACGTCACGAGTGGGACGTGGCCCATAACAGAGTGTTTCTGCCTATGATACAAGACTTAGACATGCTGAAGTTCATTGAACACGTTTTTGGAGTATCAGCAAACAATTCAGAGTGATGTGAACAACTTGCTTTAGATTGTGAATTGACTTTTAAAGAGGCCCTGGGAGAGCTTCAACAAGAGCTCCACTAAGTGAACCCTTCATGCCTTAGGAAACATGATGCAGAACTAAGCTGGGACCATGACCTGTGTGTTTAGCTCTTCAACAAAGCTTCATCCAGTTCTGAAATATTAAAACCTGCCATTTACAAAATACTAGCTGAAGGTTTCTACTGTTCAGTTCGTTGCTTAAGGCTTGTTGAGAATATCCTCTCTATGTGGAGTCTTGGCATCTTGTACCAGAATGGAGATATTGGTCAGGACAGCAAAAAAACAGAGTGGTGCTTCAAATCATGAGATCCCCTGAAGAGAATTTGAGGTCACCGGAGAACAGTCAGTCATGACCAACATTTTTATAAGCTCCTTTTGCCAAAATAACAGCTGTGTTATTTCTAAGGACACCTTGGCTTTAAATAACAAAATCAGAGTGATCTCCTCCTACAGTGCCCAGCCAAGAAGCACCACTGTGCCACCCTCACTCACACTGCTCTCATGAAAGCACATGAAACGTTTACAAAAGGCAAGTGCTTTGACACCTCTTGCCTGTTGCAAAGACAGATGAAATGCATCATGAAATGCTCCAGTCAGATCCCTGCCCTGGTTGTGGTGCTACACCCCTAACTCTGCTTTATGCTAAACAGAGACTGCTGAGCCCATGACTCCACACTGCAGTTTTGTGACACCTGCTAAAGCTTCAGTCTAAGATTCACATCATTATGACTGGTACTGACCTGGCACAAAGTGATGTCTTAAGCCATTGTTTCACCTACCATTGCTGAAATACGCGTAAGTCAACTAAACAAGCATTTCTACCAACAGGATCAAACCCAGCAAACCAGCTGTGCTTGCCTTAATACCACGTTCTGAGGAAGTGCAGAAGGTTTTAAATGCTTACAGTCAATTAATTAGTGAATTCTTAAATAAAAGAAAGTAGAAAAAGAGATGGCAGAGTTGGTTGGCATCCATGTCGGACGGGGTCAGGAGGAAAAAAACAGTAACAAAAATACATCAATTTCAGACTAGTCAAGTGTTCACTGGAGTAGATTTGGTGAGCTGGAGCATTTGTAGAAGTTTGGGACTTGAAGCACTGACTCAAGGCAAGACAGAGCATGTGTAGGTGAGAAGCAAGCTTCAGACAAACTTCTGACCCACTGCACCTCGGTAACAAATTCTATCTCTGCTGCTCTTCCAGTTCTGTACCAAGACAAACTGCATGGTGGTTTGTGATGCAGCCTGAATTCAGAGGAAAAAATTCCATCTGGGATCTGAATTGCACTGAGATGCAGATTTCCAGAAATGATTTAAAACACCAAGTTGACAAACTCCACAGTCCTACAGGTTTACTTGGTTTCCTCATTGTCCTCATTTCTTTATTCCCACGTGACTTTGAAATGAGGGGAAGAAGTCTTCGGAAACGTGCTGGGCACATGTTTTCAAATACTCCTGATAAGAATGTCTATATTTTTTTCTGTCATCCAGACACTGCATTTTTTTTTGTTAAATTTACAATATACTTTTGACAGTTTTTATATACCTAAAATGCACAATACCATCTGTTCCTTCAAGGTCTCTCTTATTCCAAGTCTTGCTAATCTTCATTCTAGCTGCTTGCTGCCTTCTGATTTCTGGTCCAGCCTGCTCTTGTTGTTCTTCACCATGTAGATGAAATAGGCAAGAGTCTCCTTCTCATTCACAGGGATGTTCCTGAAGTGCCGACTGACAGTCTAGAAGGACAACATGTAAAGACACAGAAATCCTGAAATTAAAAAGTAGGAACAACCAGCACAGGGTTTCTCCTCACTCTCCAAAACCAATTTTATGGCCACTGAGTGTTAATATGCTTCTAGTCAAACATGCACCAGTTCCAACTGTCAGTCCTCATTTACCTCCCTCTCTCTTTACAGCTGGAATGTGTGTATGAACACAGCACAGTCTTGCTATGTCAGCAGGATTTGCAGCCAACCTACAAGCAGAATTTGGAAGCCAGAGCATCCTCCTGCCAGAGCAGCACAGCTTCTCCTGAGCAACATTTCATCATGAGATTATTTGGGAGCAAGTTGTCCCTGCAAGTGTCAGAAACACTGCAGCACTTTGCTGTGTGACCCAGACAGAGCAAAGTTTAACCAGTGTGTTTTCCTTTGGACTCTAAGTCTTCACTGAAAGGAACACAAGGGAATTTGGAAGGTTAGGATTTGGTTAGGGCACTGGCACTAGCATAGGACCTTGAGCTGCTTTTTCCTCAGAAAATGGAATGTAGAAAACATGTTGGAGCTGGACAAGAACTGCTTCTCACATGGAAGAAGCTCTTTTTGGTACCCAACACAGCTCCAGAACTGCATTTTGATGCAGGTTGAGCAATAAGTCACTCCAAGAAGATTTCGGGAAGTTTGAGTTTTTCTTACGGTGGAATAGCAGCAGGAGTCTAAGAGCCTCAGGCAGCAGTGATTCAAGCATGGAAGCTGGAGAAGGATCCAGCGTAGAGTCAGAGCTGCTCAGACTCCATAGGAAATCTGGGAAGTGTGTGACAACTTTAAGTTAGGCTCCCTTTATTTTCTGCTTGTGTAGTAGTCGATCTTTTCTTTTCTCTTGGGTACACTCATGGTACTCATGCCTAAGCAGGCAGTGCTTCATGGCAGGAGGCAGCTGACAGACTAGGAACTGGTTAGTTAGCACATGACAAATCAGAACTCCTAATGAGGAATCCCCCACTCTGCTTCTTTCAGCTTCCTCCTACATGCACTACACTACATGTTCCCTATACTCTGTATATTCACTCCCCAGTCGACTCTGAAAGAAAGACAGTGTCTTGCTGACTTTTTTGGTCTGCTGGTTTTTGTTCCTTAAAGCAAAAGTCAAAGCAAATCAGGCAGTTTTAGGCAAACAGTGGTGAAAAGCACAACTTACAAAATCAGTCCTGCTACCATCCAGTAACTGCTACAGTTTTTTCAAGTTCAGAGAAGACTTTTCCCACAGAATGCCTTCAGACCAAGTCAGAAAAGAGAGCAGAGCAGATGCACCCCAAGCACAACTCGCCTCAGTAACACAGAGATACAGAGAGTTCTTTCTGAACAAGAAGCCCATATGGTGAGAAAGCAGCAGCAGAGGCCCTTAAGGAAAAAGCCTTTTATTGGGTTAATATGGAATCAAAGACACCAGGACAGGGGAGGGAACTGATGAATCTGAAGTCATGGTCAGTGATTCTGTCTTTAAGAACAAGCAATTCCAACCAGTTCAAGTGCCTGTGAGGAAAGAAAAACTAACAGAGGCACTCGAGACAGGTAGTGTGTGAGTTTCAACTGAACATCCATCTCCAGCTCACACCCAGGCATGGGAAACTGGGTTCTGTCTGTGCTCCATAAAGGGCATGGAATATGACTAAGAACAAGGTGGGAAGGAAGGAGAGACAAGCAAGCTACTAAAACATGTTTTCAGGAGTTTTCCATGTCTTCCATGCCTGTCCCAGGTGAAATGGCATCACCCCCTGAAACCTGCAGAGCACACAGCATGTACTAGTGAGAGTCACTGCAGGAATGAGTGTCCACAAAACTGCACTTGAGCAGAGGAGGTAAGAGGAGATAAGGAGTTTCTTAACAGAGATAACACTACCTCTGGGGTCACTTACTTCTGCAAGCTGAGCCTTGTTGAGTCCAGGCCTAGTCTGCAACTTATAATGTCTCTTGTAACGTCGTAAGGTGTTCACTTGGAGCTGGAACAAGTCAACCTGGAAGTGATGCAGAGAACAGGAGATGAGTGCTACCTTTAGCTTCTGTAAGTAGCTATTTTACCTAAAAACATCTAAAAATAACTACTTCTTCCCCACAGGACTGCTCCTTGCTTGCATTCAGAGCCACACTGGTTTGCCTTCCTGACAAACCTAAGTATATTTTGTGTTTGTTAATGCTAAAGGACCAAAATAGCCTCAGGGAAATAGAAAATTTTGTTCTGGTTCACATGCTGTCAACAGAATTGCTGGCCAATTTCTGCTCTCAATTACACCTCTGCAACCTCCAAGCAAAGGGGAACCTTTTGTTCCCACAAGGTTTAAAAAGCTCACACATGAAATATCAATTTAGCAGGCAACGAACAAATGGCTTGTGACATAAAACAGACTATGGAGACGAAATGAAATTCAAATACTTAAATGGGAGGTGCAGAGTTTTAAAGCAAAGGGGATGGTGGGGGGGGTTACAGGAAGGAAGAGGAAGATCATGTGGAAAATGGCATGCTTCAAAGACAAAAGGAATCTCTGCTGAAAAACAAGGGGAAAATGACATTAAAGCTGACACAGTGCAGAGTTCCCTGTTCAGGTGGGTGATGTGCATCCCTCGGGTTTCAGCCACCAATGCCCTGTGTGCTCTACAGCACCAACATTTTTAGATCCCAGCTGGTTCCTCACCAATCACCCTGGCAACTGTTGTAAAGCCTGAATAGGAAAATTTTGATGGAGAACTTTGTGTGGTAACAGAAGCTAAGGTATCCTTAAAATACACAGCATAAAACTTGCTACTCTTTCAGCACCTCCACACAGGAGGTATGTGCACACAGCTTTGCATCAAGACACAGCTTTGCTGGCAAAATGACTGTTGGAGGCTTTGCTATTCAGAAATCAAACACTTTTTGCCACTAGGGTTGGCATTCCCAGCAGAGGGCTCTGCTGACGTGGCCACAGCTCTGCTGCTCTGAACATCACCTCTGCACAACTTTTTGCCATGTCAACAGTACCAGAAACATCACCGAAGCAAATGCAGCACACAGTGGCACAGAGCAGGGATTATTCTAGAGCTCTGTAACACAGAAAACCTCCCCCAGGCCTCCTTCTGAAAGTAAAGAGATGTAACAAAGTATTTAAAGGTGGGTTTAAATAGGGCCAAAAATGCCATGTATGCAAAGGTCTGGAGAAGTTCAATATCTCAGGATATCAAATAGCCAAATGAAGAGAGTGACCTATTGACTTCTCTAGTGTATTTGGAAAATGAGGCATGCTAGGTAATGAAGAATCACATTGGGGCCTCAGACACTACCAAAAATAACTTGGTTTTACTCTTAAAAAAGAATTAGTACCAAATACAGTTTAACTGTACATACACAGAGCTGTGCAGTTACCTCATCACACCTCTTTTTATAGAAAGCTTTACATGGGCAAAGAACTTATACAGGGATGAAGAAGAAAATTAGGACATCACGTTCGGAAAAAAGTCATCCTGAAAAGTGAGAGCAACTCCACAGCAGCTTCAGTGGTGTTGCAATTGAAACTGGTGAAACAGTCCACACCCAGTGGGCACCTACTGACCTCTGGGACATCCGTGTCGTGCTCAGGAGAGTCACCTCCATCATCACTTGTCTTCCTCTTTCTCTTGTTTCGAACACTCTGAATGAAGTTCTTGTGAAAATCACAAATATACAGGTGTCTCACCTAAGAACCAGAAGTGGTGAGAAAGCAATCAAAACAGGTACTGTGAGACAGCAACCAATAACAGCCACTTAGACACCAGGACTGGAGTCCATCCCTGGTGACTGGAGTGACTGATTGCCTCAGGACATTGAGGAATTTCTCATCTTAAACCCCAGGCCTGATAGTGTACTCTTGACTTAGAGATAATTTACATTACAGAGACTAAAAGCAAAGAAAATGAAGGACTCAAGAGCCCCAGCTGAACCTGAACCTCTGCAGATAATATATTTCGTTTTTACAGTTGCAATCATGTCAGATAAAACAGGTCCTTGTGTGGAGGAAATGCATTTGTTTCAGGACTTACTACCAGGTAACTCGCAAGAAAAATATTATTCTGTTTCACTGTTGTGAACTTTCTGGCTTGAATAGCACAGAGGATTAATAATGCAAGTGTTACAAAACCTTGACCAAATACAAGTTGGCTGATTACCTCAATTAAAACAAACAAACCAAAGGCAGAACAGCCTCTTTCCTATTGCTTGTTCAGCCATAGAACACTCCCTTTAACAAATATTATCTCACTAGAGTTAGCAGATATAAACCAAAGGACCTCAAATGAACAGAATTATTTGGTACCTGTAAAGCAAAAATATCTTCAGATGACACAGACACATCTGAAATCAGTCCCTGCTGCCTGCCAGACACTTTCTCTTTGTTCTGAGATCATTAGTCTGATCTCCCCATTTCCTTTCTAAAGCTTTACATCTGTCAACAAAGAATCACTTCTAAAATGCAAGAAATGACTATGCCACCACACAAAAGCTGCTGAGGACTACAGAGGGGAGAAATACTTCATTTTTTAGGAACCTGTTTCAAACTGAGTCACTCTCTTCCTCCGACACGACGGATCTCAGCTGTGCAGAAGGGACACAACCAACCGGGGGAGCTGCCAAACGGACTGACTCAAAACTTCCCTTATTTTTGTTTAGCTTTGTCTTTAATGGTTTTGATCTTTAAAGATCGGGTAAGAAATGAGTGCAGAGATGAATTCTGTTAACTGAGTCACTTCGGAGGAATTCCCCCCGTGACCTGGACAGGCTGCTCTGCTCTACCTGTTCGTTGCTCAGACAACCACCCGCTCCTGTCTCGAGCTGACAGCTGTCACTTAAGGTCATTAAACAGCAAAACCGACTGTTCTGAGCCTGAGCAAACACACTCGGCAGCTCTGCTGAAGGGACAGCAAACCTCACTGCCAGCTCGTCCTTTATCCTGCTTCGCTACAAGGCTAATTCCTGCCGATCAGAGAAGTAACGTCAGCGGCTCAAGCAGCAACACACGGCGCTGCTTTCACCTCCAGCACTGGCGTTTCCAGCACGAAACCGCAACGGGAACAGCACTGCTGCCTCGGCAGCACAGACAGCTGCATCACCTGCTCCGCACCGCGCGTGGTACTGCCTGGCAGACACAGTTCAGTGTTTTAGCTTCATTGCGCAGCACGGACAGGCAGTGCCGCGGGGAACGGCTGCGAAAAGCTCTGACTGGGCGGGGGGAAAAGGCTACATCCCGGGAAAAACAGTGTCTGTACCCCGGGGAAAGGCTGTGTCCGTGTCCCGGGAAAAGCTGTATCTGCACCCAGGAAAAGCCGTGTCTGTACCTGGGGAACAGCTGTGTCTGTATCCCGGAAAAAGCTGTGTTTGTGCCCGAGGAACAGCCGGGTCTGCTTCGGGGAAAAGCTGTGCCTGTAGCCCAGGGAAAAAACAGGTCTGTATCCCGAGGAAAGGCTGAGTCTGCACCCTGGGAACAGCAGTGTCTGTATTCTGGGGAAAGCTGTGTGTGTACCTGGGAAACAGCAGTGTCTGTATCCCGGGAAAAAGACCCGGGCCTGTACCCCGAGAAAAGCAGTGTCGGTATGCCGAGGAAAGGCTGAGTCTGCACCCGGGAACAGCTGTGTATCCCGGGAAAAGCTGTGCCTGCA
>NW_008660565.1:0-1485 GCF_000695815.1 Acanthisitta chloris
GCTATCCCACTGGATCGCAACCTCTTACCCAGCCCACTAGATCGCAACCATTTGCCCAGTACTTCCGTTGCCCCAGCTACTCCTTGGAACCTGTCCCCAAATGTCACACGTGTCGGGGTCCAGTTCTTAGACTGGTTTCCCACTTTCTGTGAGCCTAACAGATCCAGTTCTTGGGGATGACAGGGTAAAGTTACATTAAGGCTACGTATTAAATGGGTCGCACATTGAGACATATGAACAAAGGAAGAACAATTATTGTCCTTAACATAACCGTAAAAGTCTCCGGTATTCAAAGTCGGCATGCCAGCCAGGTTCTAAAAGGCTCTGTTGCTGTCTGCAGGCTAAGACAGAAGTCAGTCTCCCCTGTTCTATTCGCCCACATTATCCACAGGTTCTCGCGAGGTGGCAGGGAAATGGCTGCTGGTAGTAGTAGCAGACTGATCATCATTAGGCACCATGGCGGCTTTCGTCCACTTCGCTGGTACCCACTGCGGACCTGCAGGGGTAAGTACACACATATATCCTCTACCCAAATAGTGTACTCTGGCTGGGCCCACCCAGAGGCCTGTCTTGGGGTCCTCATACACAACGAAGAAGGGTTTTGGTTCGGATGGAGTACGAAGTCCTCCATGTATCTGGGCAGGCGGCGCCTCCTGATCGGCAAAGATACACAAATGATTCAGTACAAAGAGAGCTTTTGCTAGCCTTTCCTGTGGGTCTCCTACTTCTTTATATTTTTCTAAATATCGCTTTAAGGTTTGGTTGGCACGCTCTACCACAGCCTGGCCCGTCAGTGAGTTGGGAATTCCTGTTATGTGTCGAATCCCCCATTGCTGACAGAATCTTCTTATCCTTTCACTCACATAGGCTGGCCCATTGTCAGTTTTTAGCTGTTCTGGCACCCCCATTACTGCAAAACACATTGTTAAGTGTCTTTGAACATGCAGGGCTCTTTCTCCAGGCTATGCAGTGGCCCACACAAATCTACCGTAAGTGTCTATTGTAACATGCACCCACTTCAGTCTTCCAAATTCTGGAACATGTGTAACATCCATTTGCCATAGTTTGTTCGGCCCTAAGCCCCTTGGGTTGACTTCTACACCCAACCCTGGTCCATGCTGGCTACAGCTGGGATAGGCCCGAACTATTCCCCTAGCTTCATTCATGGATATTCTAAACTGCTTATGTAGACCTTTTGCGTTTTGGTGGAAGGTGGCATGCGCCTCTCGGGCTTTAGCGAACTCGCTTAGGGGGACAGATACAGTCACCAGTTTGTCAGCTCCGTCATTCCCTTCACCCAGGCCTTCCGTCCACTTGTGACTTCGTATGTGCGCTACTGCATACTGTTGCTGTTGCTGGTAGACGGCCGTTTGCAACATCTGCAGCAGATCAAATAAGCGCTGGTTTTGTGTGTCTCAGATTCGAGCATCTTCAATACGCTCTACTATACCGGCTATGTACAGCGAGTCTGTGACCACATTTAAT
>NW_008660566.1:0-8774 GCF_000695815.1 Acanthisitta chloris
CGCAGCACAAGCGAAGTCAGCCGGCGGCAGCGCCGTGCGCCGGCAGCGCCGCTCCACGACACGGTGTGTTCAGCTTCCAGAGCAGCACTGAAAATCCACGTGAACTGCTCCAGCCAAGGACATCTGAAAAGTAAGCGTGGCCATGTGCCACTGGAACCCAAGCGTCATCTTTGTACACAAGAGCAATGTTACAGAGAAGGCCACTAAAAAATACAATACAGGATCATCTCTGGCAAGACAAGGAAGTAATGCAATAGGTATTACACTCACACAGATCGGGTGTACACTGCTGAAGCAAAGATCCTGCTCCCAATTCCCAGACATCAGCTCACGGGGGACAGAGTCCTAGACTATGTGAACTGGATTTCTTTCAGGAAAAACTAAACTGGGAAACAAAATTCAACCATGAACTGGAGCGCCAGTTGCTGGAGTTTTACCAGTTTCAGTCCTTTGACTGACACCAACAGCAAAAAACAGTGGACTACAGCATAAATCCATCTTCTCCTTTGCCACCCCAAAATCACACTGGAAATGCTGCTTATCCTTTTCTGAGATTGTCATTGTTAAAAACAATAGCTGAAAGCTCAGCTCCTGTTTGTAAGCACATCATTTACAGAACTTTTGATCTTTTCAATGAGACTCACTTGCTTATATTAAAAAGGCCTTGTTTTTCCTTAAGAACACTTGCTGTATTTGTACTTTCCTGTCTCATTCATAAATTGAGGCCTGAAGCAGCTATGGGTTAAGTCACCTTGTCTAGCACAGGTAAACAGAATAAAGCTGCAGACGCTTTGTTTAGGTTTTAGAAATAGGAAACATCCAATCTTTAGTTTGAAAGACCCAGAGCAGTCCAATCACCATTTTTGTCAGACGTGCATTTTTCAAACTCAGAGAGATAAGATGATGTTGTAATTCTCTGTACTCCTGTGAAAAAATCTGAGAGAACAGACAGAGAGCAGCTGAGTATTTTTAAATTAGTATCACTGCATCAACAAGTGCTCCATGTAAGCACAGCACTTACCAGGACTTTTCACAATGCTGCACTTGGTTATCAGGTGAAATTACTGATTAAACCACACTATGTAAAATATTTCCCTGGGAAGTATGACAAAAATTACTGGGCATAGAGACAGTACAATAGTGTTCTGGGCTTTGAAAAACATTAAAGAGAAGGCAAGTCAATGATAGAGAAAAGGCTTCAACAAGGACAAAACATTTTAACTGTAGAAGAGAGAGCATGTGGCACTCGATGTAAAAGCATGAAAAGAGGGATGATGCTGGCAGTAAAACAGGAATAGCTGGGGGTTATCCTTTCTACTACTACAGCTACGTAAGAGATCATTTTAAAAGAGAATCCTTCATTGAAGGATGATTTGAGTAAACTTAAAATAACCCTTATAGGAATTTTGTGAGAATGACACCTTAAGAGAATGTAATAGTGCAATAAATGACAACAAGTGAAAAAAGGATTTTTTATTTCTCAGTGTTTCTCCACTGTCAATACTGTCCTTTTGCTGCAACATGTTGCAAAAAACTCTCTGCCTTTTCCATTTTAAACAGCTACAATATTTACAGGCTGTTTCCAATAACACACGCAGACACATACACACTCACAGACACGCAGGTACATATATCCCTATCCCTGGCAAGGTAACCGTTTGCTGGTAGAGGCAATATATATTTTCATTGTCCATTAAAAACCAAAGCCATCCTCCCATTTATACTTTACTCCCCTCCATTTCCTAACCAGCAGCTATTGTCAAGCTTTTGGGGGTGTCTGTGTAAGAAGTTACATATCCAGCTATTTGATTGCCATCTTTCAGAGTTGTGGCCTAAGTGTACTGGGATTATCTATTCAAACTGTACATATCAGAAGTCATAAAAATCACTCGTATTCAGATGTTTGTGACCAAGTGATGTAGGTATACTCCCAAAATCTTTTGGGGCAGCCATCTTAATCACCTTTTTAGAAATATGCATATCATGCTGGGGTGAAACAAGTCACATGCTTTACTTTCCACCAAGGTGTTATGTACCCACTTTTTTACTAAGGCACCAGGAATTACCAGTATAATTTCTGAAAGAGTCCAGCGCCACTGAATGTACTGCATTAAGATTATCAAATAGCAAGCCAGACAAGGAAAGAATAGATGCCTATATAATAGGTATAAAATTCCTTAATAAAATTAAGTACATAAAACCTGTGGTGGTATAACCCCAAATCCAATATAAGTTGAATATTGTTAATGGTAAGAAATGCAATCTATCCTGCTCCATTTTGTGAATGGAGTTCTGTAATTGAGAAAGATCTTTAATGCAGTGTCTTTGTATCTATACTCCTAGGTCGTACGGTGGTGTGTGCATTGTCAGAGAAAGTTGAATCCAATTGTAAGGTACCTCTTCTCCTGCCCTTCCCAAGTCCAGACAAAGCTTTATGGCCACTTGCCAAAGCACCAAAGGCACAGACCTGTGCCACCAGTCTGTCACCTCACCAGTCATCCAGGCTCAGAGTTCTTCAGCTCCCAAAGGCATTGTGAACATGGGATAAGGAATGCCTTGTGATAACTGCATACATGACTGGAAAACTGAGATCACCACTCAGAAATATGCCAGATGTCCCAGGCAATGTGGCTGTAGGACCACTCAGCCTACATGGAATCACCTCAAATAATAATCATCACCATGATCTTCCCCCTCGCTCTTCTCCCAACTCTGAAACCGTTTCACAAATGCTGAACCAGGAGAGAGATCCCCAGAATTCAGCACAAGTACCATACAGCACAAGTGGCACCCAAGTCTAGGTGTCATCAGTGCTGTCACACACACAGTTCTATGTCTGTTTGCTTTAATCAGAGTATTGTAAAAGACTTCACAGGGAACTGAAATGCGAAGAGGTTTTAAAAAAATCAGGTAGCAGCCATTTCGACTGAACATAACCTGATCAGCAAGGTTTTCAAGCATTTTTCTGTAACTGAGTATTTGTTTTAGGGAGCAGTAAGTCCTTACGTATCTGCACATAGATACCACCTTTAACGAAATTTGAGAGGAAAAAAACACATTGGTATCTACCTGGATGCTACAGCAGTGGGACTTAACTGGAATGTTCTTATGGCAAGAGAATATCACAATGCAAGTGGACAGAGTAAAAGCAATCATCTATAATGAGTCTCCATGAAAGCCTAGAAGTATCTTTTTTTAAAAAAATCTGCTCTATGGTAAATTCAATCTGAACTGAAAGGGCTAATTTGAAAAAACCCATGTCTTCCACCCTCACAACAGGAGAAAAATGCTACACATCAAGACAAAGGCCAAGAAAAGAAAACAAAAGATGAAATTATCTCCATCTAGAACAGAGGTTTCCACAGACAGATCTATCCTGTGTTGAGTCAGAAGAAAACAAACATGTTTTTGTCACTTGCACACTGGAAACCAAAGACACAAACTCTGCACAAACCAACATACAATCATATATGAATCTTAAGAGTTCAAAATGCAGGAAAAAAAACCTTTAAAAGTTAATTTTCCAAAGCCTTATGGAAGAGTGAATTTTTCCACTAGGTGGCTTCTGTTTGTTGAGATCTAGAATATGAGCACTATGCAAATAACTTCACAACAGGTGTTTGCTAAGTATCTGAAAGAAGGGCTGGCCACATTAAATTCCATCTCCTGAAGGCAACACACCAAAAAGCCTTACGACAAAAAAAAGTGTAATATCCATCAATTCTCTTTGCCTCTTAAGAAAAAAAAAGCTTCTCTATTCCCCCATCTGCTGCTTGCTGATCTAATTCCAGGAGTGCTCTAAAACTTCTATGTTAACAAGCCATTAATTCTTATCACAACTATAACCAGCAATGGACATTGTCCTTATTTTGCCCTGAAGAGAGTGAGAGATTGTTTAGAGCCAGGGTTAACACATGGAAAGTTGTCTCAGTCAAGTTTTAAAAATAAATAAAAACCCAAACCTATGTATTCTGGTTTTCAGTCATTTGTTTACCTCAAGGCTATAGTAAAAGAAAAAAATTACCCCATCCAACTAATACCAAATGAGGGCTTATTTTCAAACAAACTTCTCTTTCTAAAGTTAGGCAATATTCCTACTAGTGATACAGAAAAACCTCAAAAGTTAATTAAAGGGGTATTTATCTGAAGGGAAGGACATAGAATAAAACCTTAACTAAATCACCTTCAATTCAAAACTTAGACATTTTCTTCATTCCTGACAGCAGCATTACCAGACTGCTAAAGAAGGTTCGATCTACTGTACTACATTTTCAGATATGCATGAGATGAATTCAACTATACCATAATGTGAACATATGATAAATAATCCTGCTGTTCCATATAGTTTCAGTGGTGGCAGATCTGGAACTGTGCATTTATACCATGGTTAAACTGGACTACATACAAATAAACCAAATAGTAATATGCAACTGTAAGATGCACAGTACTTGGAGTACAAGTTTGCATAGTACATGATGTAAGCAAGGTCCCAGTATCATTCACTGATATCCAGAATTGACTAGCTACCAGCACACAGACTTACCCTTTCTCAGCCAGATAGCATACAGTGACTTGAGTTGGAGTACCAATGTTTCTTAGGTAGCTGTTTCTTCCTTTTTTTTCTGTTTCTCATCCCATATAATTTCATCCTTACACTAGGTACATAATGGACAATGTCTGATGTCAGAAATAATTACAATAACCTCTGTGGTGTATCAGAAGTCTCTTCTGGTTACGTTACACATAAAGAAGTGGAGGTGACTGGGAAGAAGATGGCTGCTCCCAAAAGCTAGGACTGTATGCAGTTTCCCCACAGAGTCCTATTATAATTACAGGTCAGAAACAGGAAACAATCACAACAGGTACATTATTTTTTTTCTTACAGAATAAGAAAAGTGAGTCATAGGAACTGCAAGTCAAGAACAAACCAGTTTCCCTCTCACACTCCCATGATAGTTCTGAGTTACTTGTTTCCCTGAATACACACTTTTAAAAAAATACAATAAAACCTAGGATATGTAACACATGAATAATTCAACTTCACAGTTATAAATACTCAAATTACACTTACATAGAATATATAATCACAGAAAATAAAATTCAAGTCATAGAAAAGAATGAAGACTAAAGGGAAAGAAAAGGCAAGGTGGTAAAAGTGATACAAGTTTAGGGCTGTGCCTTCTATAAAAGATCTCGAAAAGTAGAAGTCAAGTTTTTGTTGGGTTCTTGCTTTGTTTTGGGGGTTTTGTGGTTGCTGTTTTTTCTAAATTGGACAGAATAAAAAAAAAAACCCCTTCAAGCATCCATGAAATAGTCATGGACCTGCACTTCCCCCTCAAAAACAATGTCTCTGCCAGAGAATGAAACAACACAGCCAGCTCTGGGTGTAAAGAAGCAAAGTAGCCATGGCTAGGGAAGGGAGGACAGATGAAAGGTCATATATTGGGGCCCACTTTAAAGCTAGACATGTTGTACAGATTTGAGGTACCACTGCCACGACAATGGAGTCTGATGTAGTACAGGGATACTCAGGTGCTTTTCTCTATATTTGTTATTTTACCATTTATTTGTGAAGAGGATGCAGCAAATGCACTTGTACGAAATACAGAACATAGAACCAAACCCATGGCACAGCCCTTACCATCAACATGTATATGGAGAGGGAGGGGATTAATCCCAAAGGCAATTTAAATAATGGTATTTTATATACTTATATTTATATATATAAATAAATGTTCTCAGCAATCTCAGGGTTGTTTTTAGTGCATTGCTGTAAAAAAATTAGTGCAGTTCTCATTAATGTTTAGCTCATAAGGAATAAGAATCTATACATCTGTTCAGTCTCTTCTTGCCACACCTGAAACCCTTACACTGTTTCACCAAACTGAAGGTTTGTAGTCAATTTCTTTAAAATAAGGTGGATGAATTCCACGCACTCTGTGACAAGACATTGCAATTTTTGGCAAAACAATTAGAAAAATATGAGGTGCTCTGATCTTAGAACTGAAAAGTTTGTTGATTTAAAGCATTACGCAATGCATAACAAAATTTATAAACAAAAGATATGTCTCAACAAATCTATCCTTCATGCAAGTGTTTCTTCAGCAGCTAACAACTTAAAAAATTTCTTACACTTGTTTATCTGGGGAAAGGGACTCAAACAAATCTGTGTTTCAAGTCCTTTCCTACAACCAGACTGAAGTTTCATGTCCTGGGAGCTGCTTCTTCTGGACCCTTCTCTCTTCTGAACCATTGGAGAAGGGGAAGTTTCAGTCTCAAAGAGATTTATACTTCAGCCCCAAGTTCGAGGACTCCAGTTTCAACAACAGCAACATATTTATCTTCAATTTGAACCAGTAGGATGGTTTTATCTATATGTGACCGACTACTTGGATCTCTGCTGCAAGGCACCCAGCGGTGAATCACCTGGGGGGAAAACAAAGTATAATAAAACATAAGCTCCACAGAGAGAGCTGCCATATCAAAGCTGTGGCTGATAATTCAAGACCCTTAACAGGGCAAAAGGAGCAAAAATATAAACGCTATACTGACTTAGCTGCTCATTTTTCAGTGACAGCATACCCACAAGTAAGCTACTCACTGAAATCCTGCTAGAGATCTGCAGCTTAGAATCACAGAATCGTTTATGTTGGAAGAGACCTCTAAGACCAGTGAGTCCAACTGTGAGAACAAACCCCTGACTTGAGAACACCCAGTCTTTGATTTAGATTTCTGCAGGAACAAACAACTTCTAGAACCAAAGACTTCATGCAAAGTGAGTAACAACTGAAAAAAGCAAACACTGTACAGATTTGGGGTATTTTGATGCTCAAGTTGTAATAGTCTTAAAATACCTCAGTGTCGTGCAGCACATAATAGCACAGAACTGCAGTTTATCAGGAGCTAGGATTAAACTACTGTCTCCTCTAGGTGAAAGCCCTTGCCCTAATTTTGTTCCCTACTCACTGTGAATTCAGGGTTGATCTTCTAAATTAAACTATTCAAAGACAATTTAAAACTAAAAATATTACAAAATGAAGGGTTTTGGAAACAGTGCTACAAGCTACTCCCTTGGATCTACAAACTTCAGGTACTTTGATCTGCAGGTTCTGAGGATCCTGCCTGATACTGACCATCAAAGGTCCCTTTTCCATACCGACCCTTGTATCACCTCACATGGCTCTGCTCAGCTGCCTCCATAAAAATACCTGATACGGAAAAGGTCATACCGACCATACCGACCCTTGTATCACCTCACATGTGTCTGCTCAGCTGCCTCCATAAAAATACACCCTTAACTTCTGGGTGCCCCAAAGGAAGCAACATGGTTTTAAATATTGCCAGCTCCATAGAAACAGAATTATCTCAAATTTGCCAGCAGTGGGAAAAGAACCCCTAATTCAAGACATGGTAAGACAAAAAGCAATACCGACCATACCGACCCTTGTATCACCTCACATGTGTCTGCTCAGCTGCCTCCATAAAAATACACCCTTAACTTCTGGGTGCCCCAAAGGAAGCAACATGGTTTTAAATATTGCCAGCTCCATAGAAACAGAATTATCTCAAATTTGCCAGCAGTGGGAAAAGAACCCCTAATTCAAGACATGGTAAGACAAAAAGCAAATAAAATTAATTTTTACTAAATCCAAGACAGTACAGTTTCCAATATTTCTAAGGAGACAGCTAAGGGGAAAAAAAAGGTCAGAAAACCACAAAATTATCTGTATCTTCCAAGACCAAATCCAAGAGACCCACTTAATCTTCACTGTACCCAGCTGACAATTTCTCTAACACTGGGTGAAGGAGATTCAGCTTTGCCCACTGTTATGCTGCATCCACAGGGAGGACATTTCAGCCAAGGAAACATGGCATCTTTCATCTCTTTGATGCAATAGTGTGATATTTAAGTGGTCTCTTCAAGTCTGACTTCAAAGTGTGTCCATACAAACTTTTTACGCCGCTGCATGGAAGGAGGCCAGGAATATTCTATCCCTAGACACATATAAAACACTCCCCAATGAAGTCCCAAATACTACATACTTGCTGTCCAACTTAAAACTGGTGCCTTTTTAGCTAAGGGCTGATTCCAAAGGTTATCAGTATCATGGCTCCTTGAAAACTGTGTGTATGCAAAAGCTGTATATAGAGTAAAACTCACTGCAGCCATATCCCCACACTCCGTTTTACCATCTTTTATCATGACCAGCATTTATTTGGTGCTCATAAGTAACTGACAACCTGCCAAATGATGTCACTAGATAGCCAAGAGGTGGTAAGAATCTCCTGGGAAGAAAAAGGTTCTTCCACATGCCAGTGGCACATATCATAGAAAGATAATACTGAGTATATTTTCAACTCAAAATCTGGAAAAAGTACCTATGTTACTGCTAAATTTAATTTCCTTGAAGAAACTTTATAATGCCTTTCTGCCTTATATATAGACTGTACTGCATACTTAGCAAAATAAAAAGCAAAGTTAGGAAAAATGCTTTTTTCTATGTAGCAGCAAAGTTTTAAACTACTGAGTGCTGAACTTCATACTGAGAGCACTGACATAAGGTAAACTGCTTGGCAACTCAGCAGGTAAGAATCATTTCTGCCTATTTGCAGAAAGGACCACAGCCATGCAATCAGAAAGGGAGGACTGTCCTAAGTGCCACAAGCAGCCGTAGCAGGCAGTGCAATCTACGTCATCAAGTTAAATCCTCTTCTCCTAATCACACACAGGATAATCTGGTGCTCTCCCCCTTTCTCCTTAGGTTAAAAGACGC